>NC_057810.1:16063946-16065359 GCF_018294505.1 Triticum aestivum
GGGGGGGGTTGGGGGTTTTGTAGGGTTAATTTAGAGGTTTCATATATTGTGTTAGCTAGCTAACAGAGAGAAGTGTCCTCTCTTATCTCCGTGCTTGGTCGATGCTACATACTATACGAGAGGACTCGACACACTAGCTAGTAAGAAAATGAAGGAAACCATTAAGTAGAGAAGATCGTCATGAACATATACAGAGAGAAGTGATCGACCTCTCCTTCTCCCAGAGATTGGTCAAACAACAAGTTTTCGTATATCTATCCGACGCTACTGGCTACATATATATATATATACAATGTGTAAGATCCCTTACAATACCCTAACATCTGAACTCAAGTTCCACATGGTATTCTCCGGCTTTATTGATGATGTGGTCAAAAAAGAATCCCGCCAATTCCTCTTGAATTGCTCGCATGCGATCTTGTGGTAGGAGTTCATTCCGCATCTGCCACATCTAATTTGAAGAAGGGGGTCAATACATATATATGAATGAAACTCAACAGAAATGATGGTAATAAAATAAAATTGTGAATATTTTTTCTTACGCACTTCATATTATCTTTTAGAGTAGCCCCGCCTATTCTTGGCTGTCGTGTTCTAGATGAACTCGCAGACGTAGTATCCACAGTAATTATTCCCGGCTTCCTACCACAAGCACTTTACGGGAAATGGAGGTATATCAAACTTATAATGAAGCATTATAAATGTCATTGATGAAAGTAGCTAGAATCAACGGGAGATGTGCGGAACTAGCTAGCTAGCTAGTTGTACTTACTTTCGGGTATTTCCATCGCAGATCACTACTAGGAAAAGGCCTACTAATGGCGCACCATTTTTGCCTACTAATGGCGCATCACTGGTGCGCCATTACTAGCACGCCATTAGTAATTTTTACTAATGGCGCACCACTGATGCGCCATTAGTATAGGCCACTGGTGCGCCATTAGTATAGGCCATAGTGCGCCATTAGTATTTTTGAATTTTGAAGGCGGGAAAATAGTAGTGGCGCACCGTCTAACCCCCACCGTGCGCCATTGCTATTTTTGAATTTTGCATTTGGATCTGGATCGTGATTTTTTTGCCCATTTTTTGCTAGTTTATTTGCTTGTTTTTTGGCACGATATTATTTCAAATTTTGTTCCTGTTTTTGGATCTTGTACGTTCTTTTGCCGTGTTCTTTTGCCGGAGAGGAGTTTGCCGGAGAGGAGGAGGAGGAGGTCACCGGAGAGGCGCTCACCTACATCGCCGGAGAGGAGGAGGAGGTCGCCGGAGAGGAGTTCACTGAAGCATCGAAGAGGAGGAAGGAGAAACCATGAGGGAATGTGAGGAAAGGAGGGAGGAGGAGCTCACCGGAGAGGAGGAAGGAGAAACCGTGAGGGGAGGGGAGGGGAGGAGAGGAGGGAGGAGGAGGTTCCC
>NC_057810.1:16065853-16070229 GCF_018294505.1 Triticum aestivum
AGGAGAAGAAGGTCGCCGGAGAGGAGGAGAAGGAGTGGAGGAGAGGAGAGGAGGAGATGGAGTGGAGGAGAGGAGAGGAGGAGATGGAGTGGAGGAGAGGTGGAGTGGAGGAGGTGCGCCCAGCCATATATACGACATAGCAATGGCGCACCGTGGGCAGGTGCGCCATTACTAACTTTTTATTTTTTTTATTTTTTGACTTATTTTCAATTTTGAAGGCGGGAAGATACTAATGGCGCACCATGGGCCGGTGCGCCATTAGTAACTTTTTTTTATTTTTTTGACTTATTTTGAATTTTGAAGGCGGGAAGATACTAATGGCGCACCATGGGCCGGTGCGCCATTAGTAACTTTTTTTATTTTTTTGACTTATTTTGAATTTTGAAGGCGGGAAGGTACTAATGGCGCACCATGGGCAGGTGCGCCATTAGTAACTTTTTTTTTATTTTTTTGACTTATTTTAAATTTTGAAGGCGGGAAGATACTAATGGCGCACCATGGGCACGTGCGCCATTAGCGAGTTTGAACTTTTCTGAATTTTTTTGCCTCTCCAGATCTTAAAAGCCCCGTATCTTTTTTTCTATTAGGTTTTTGAGGATTTTGAAAATGTTTAACGGGGTTCCCAGCGCCACTAGTAAGTTTGAATTTTTTTTCCATTTTCCCCCCTCTAGATCTTAGAAGCCCCGTATCTTTCGTTCTGTTAGGGTTTTTGGGATTCTAAAAATCTTGAACAAAGTTCCCTTGGTTCAATTCGGATGTAACTTTTTGAGTAGATGATTTTTCATATAAAAAACTTTTTCATCCGAGTTAGTATGCAAAAGTTATGCCCATTTTTACAAATTCTCGAGGGATTTTGCAAATGAAGTCGAAATTCATATTTGCAAATTTTCCCAACAACTAGACCACATATCACATGGGAAACTTATTTTCTTTTATTTTTTTGACATTTTCATCATTTTCTTTTATTTTTTTAAAACTGAAAAGGCGATCCAGGGGGGGTGCATTCGGTGGAAGTGGTGGCCAAGTTATTAATGGCGCACCGTGGCATGGTGCGCCATTACTAGTTCAACTAGTAATGGCGCACCACTCCCACGGTGCGCCATTAGTAGTTTTGACAAAAATTTAAATTTTTTTTTACTAATGGCGCACCCGCGATGTGGTGCGTCATTAGTATTTGGACACTAATGGCGTACCAACAGATGGTGCGCCATTAGTATATAGTAATGGCGCACCACATGTCTGGTGCGCCATTAGTGTCAATTCCATCTATAGCCCTTTTCCTAGTAGTGGATCACGTGGCGGTCCCGGAACTTGTGTGGTGAATACTTTCCAAACCCTGCGAGACATAGAAAACAATTACTTGATATCAGGAAATGAACAAAGTTGCCGATATGGTGCGATAATGATCGATTGAACTTACTTGTCGAGCATTTTAGACATGTCCGTATAGTCCTCGGGATCATTTAGTCTCAAATCTAAGACGGTTACTAGTCCCCGCTCAAGCTTAATCTCTAGGAGAATATAGTGGAACATGCGCACGCATGCATAACTCATCAATTACATTACTATAACCTCGAGTAATAATTAAGGGAAACCGAATATGCACAAGACAATAAAACTCACTTGAAGTTGTAAGGAAAGAGTATTGTATCTTTGTTTTGATTTATTACCAACACTACTAGGAAAAGGCTAATTAGTGGCGCACCTGCTTTGGCCATTAATGGCGCACTATAGGTGCGCCACTATTATCACGCCATTAGTAACAAATATTAATGGCGCACCTCCGGTGCTCCATTAGTATCGCAGATAGCGCCATTACTATGCCTATCTGGTGCGCCATTACTATCTGACTTAGTAATGGCGCACCACATAGAAGTGCGCCATTACAAACAAATTTTTTTCAATTTTTTTTTCAAAATTTTCTTTCTATTTTTTTCATTTTTTATTAATCTCGGGTCACTATGGCTTAATCTCAGGTCAATATGCTTAATCTCAAGTCAAATCACACTCCGTGGTCAAACTTCTCGGAAGGTCACCCATCCTCACACTACTCCAGCCCGAACACGCTTAACTTCGCAGTTCTATCCAACCCCAGCACCAGCTCACTTCATAGTCACTTGTTGATTTATCTATCATATCAATCCTATTAAACCTTGTTGATGTCTAGGACTTTGTTCATGTTCATGAGTGTGATGAAATTTTGAAAAAAAATTCAAACTTCCCTGTCATATTACGTATCTTATTTTGAAAAAAAAATCCATAAAAAATTTCAAAACCAATTTTTTTCTGTTACTAGTGGCGCACCTAGCAAATGGTGCGCCACTAGTAAGTTTGAATTTTTTTTCCATTTTCCCCCCTCTAGATCTTAGAAGCCCCGTATCTTTCGTTCTGTTAGGGTTTTTGGGATTCTACAAATCTTGAACAAAGTTCCCTTGGTTCAATTCGGATGTAACTTTTCGAGTAGATGATTTTTCATATAAAAAACTTTTTCATCCGTGTTAGTATGCAAAACTTATGCCCATTTTTACAAATTCTCGAGAGATTTTGCAAATGAAGTCGAAATTCATATTTGCAAATTTTCTCAACAACTAGACCACATATCACATGGGAAACTTATTTTCTTTTATTTTTTTGACATTTTCATCATTTTCTTTTATTTTTTTAAACTGAAAAGGCGATCCACAGGGGGGGGGTGCATTCGATGGAAGTGGTGGCCAAGTTATTAATGGCGCTCCGTGGCATGGTGCGCCATTACTAGTTCAACTAGTAATGGCGCACCACTCCCACGGTGCGCCATTAGTAGTTTTGACAAAAATTTTAAATTTTTTTTTACTAATGGCGCACCCGCGATGTGGTGCGCCATTAGTATTTGGACACTAATGGCGTACCAACACATGGTGCGCCATTAGTATATAGTAATGGCGCACCACATGTCTGGTGCGCCATTAGTGTCAATTCCATCTATAGCCCTTTTCCTAGTAGTGGATCACGTGGCGGTCCCGGAACTTGTGTGGTGAATACTTTCCAAACCCTGCAAGACATAGAAAACAATTACTTGATATCAGGAAATGAACAAAGTTGCCGATATGGTGCGATAATGATCGATTGAACTTACTTGTCAAGCATTTTAGACATGTTCGCATAGTCCTAGGGATCTTTTCGTCTCAAGTCTAAGACGGTTACTAGTCCCCGCTGAAGCTTAATCTCTAGGAGAATATAGTGGAACCTGCGCACGCATGCATAACTCATCAATTACATTACTATAACCTCGAGTAATAATTAAGGGAAACCGAATATGCACAAGACAATAACACTCACTTGAAGTTGTAAGGAAAGAGTATTGTATCTTTGTTTTGATTTATTACCAACACTACTAGGAAAAGGCTAATTAGTGGCGCACCTATTTTGGCCATTAATGGCGCACTATAGGTGCGCCACTATTATCACGCCATTAGTAACAAATAGTAATGGCGCACCTGTGGTGCTCCATTAGTATCGCAGATAGCGCCATTACTATGCCTATCTGGTGCGCCATTACTATCTGACTTAGTAATGGCGCACCACATAGAAGTGCGCCATTACTAACAAATTTTTTTCAAATTTTTTTTCAAATTTTTTTTTCTATTTTTTTTCATTTTTTATTAATCTCGGGTCACTATGGCTTAATCTCAGGTCAATATGCTTAATCTCAAGTCAAATCACACTCCGTGGTCAAACTTCCCGGAAGGTCACCCATCCTCACACTACTCCAGCCCAAACACGCTTAACTTCGCAGTTCTATCCAACCCCAGCACCAGCTCACTTCACAGTCACTTGTTGATTTATCTATCATATCAATCCTATTAAACCTTGTTGATGTCTAGGACTTTGTTCATGTTCATGAGTGTGATGAAATTTTGAAAAAAAATTCAAACTTCCCTGTCATATTACGTATCTTATTTTGAAAAAAAATTCCATAAAAAATTTCAAAACCAATTTTTTTCTGTTACTAGTGGCGCACCTAGCAAATGGTGCGCCACTAGTAAGTTTGAATTTTTTTTCCATTTTCCCCCCTCTAGATCTTAGAAGCCCCGTATCTTTCTTTCTGTTAGGGTTTTTGGGATTCTAAAAATCTTGAACAAAGTTCCCTTGGTTCAATTCGGATGTAACTTTTCGAGTAGATGATTTTTCATATAAAAAACTTTTTCATCCGTGTTAGTATGCAAAACTTATGCCCATTTTTACAAATTCTCGAGAGATTTTGCAAATGAAGTCGAAATTCATATTTGCAAATTTTCTCAACAACTAGACCACATATCACATGGGAAACTTATTTTCTTTTATTTTTTTGACATTTTCATTATTTTCTTTCATTTTTTAAACTGAAAAGGTGATCC
>NC_057810.1:16070498-16078875 GCF_018294505.1 Triticum aestivum
TTTTTTTTACTAATGGCGCACCCGCGATGTGGTGCGCCATTAGTATTTGGACACTAATGGCGTACCAACACATGGTGCGCCATTAGTATATAGTAATGGCGCACCACATGTCTGGTGCGCCATTAGTGTCAATTCCATCTATAGCCCTTTTCCTAGTAGTGGATCACGTGGCGGTCCCGGAACTTGTGTGGTGAATACTTTCCAAACCCTGCGAGACATAGAAAACAATTACTTGATATCAGGAAATGAACAAAGTTGCCGATATGGTGCGATAATGATCGATTGAACTTACTTGTCAAGCATTTTAGACATGTCCGCATAGTCCTCGGGATCTTTTCGTCTCAAGTCTAAGACGGTTACTAGTCCCCGCTGAAGCTTAATCTCTAGGAGAATATAGTGGAACCTGCGCACGCATGCATAACTCATCAATTACATTACTATAACCTCGAGTAATAATTAAGGGAAACCGAATATGCACAAGACAATAACACTCACTTGAAGTTGTAAGGAAAGAGTATTGTATCTTTGTTTTGATTTATTACCAACACTACTAGGAAAAGGCTAATTAGTGGCGCACCTATTTTGGCCATTAATGGTGCACTATAGGTGCGCCACTATTATCACGCCATTAGTAACAAATAGTAATGGCGCACCTCTGGTGCTCCATTAGTATCGCAGATAGCGCCATTACTATGCCTATCTGGTGCGCCATTACTATCTGACTTAGTAATGGCGCACCACATAGAAGTGCGCCATTACTAACAAATTTTTTTCAATTTTTTTTCAGAATTTGTTTTCTATTTTTTTTTCATTTTTTATTAATCTCGGGTCACTATGGCTTAATCTCGGGTCAATATGCTTAATCTCAAGTCAAATCACACTCCGTGGTCAAACTTCCCGGAAGGTCACCCATCCTCACACTACTCTAGCCCGAACACGCTTAACTTCGCAGTTCTATCCAACCCCAGCACCAGCTCACTTCAGAGTCACTTGTTGATTTATCTATCATATCAATCTTGTTAAACCTTGTTGATGTCTAGGACTTTGTTCATGTTCATGAGTGTGATGAAATTTTGAAAAAAAATTCAAACTTCCCTGTCATATTACGTATCTTATTTTGAAAAAAAATTCCAAAAAAAATTCAAAACCAATTTTTTTTTCTGTTACTAGTGGCGCACCTAGCAAATGGTGCGCCACTAGTAAGTTTGAATTTTTTCCATTTTCCCCCCTCTAGATCTTAGAAGCCCCGTATCTTTCGTTCTGTTAGGGTTTTTGGGATTCAAAAAATCTTGAAGAAAGTTCCCTTGGTTCAATTCGGATGTAACTTTTCGAGTAGATGATTTTTCATATAAAAAACTTTTTCATCCGAGTTAGTATGCAAAAGTTATGCCCATTTTTACAAATTCTCGAGAGATTTTGCAAATGAAGTCGAAATTCATATTTGAATTTTCCCAACAACTAGACCACATATCACATGGGAAACTTATTTTCTTTTATTTTTTTGACATTTTCATCATTTTCTTTTATTTTTTTTAAAACTGAAAAGGCGATCCACAGGGGGGAGGGGGGGTGGGGTGCATTCGGTGGAAGTGGTGGACAAGTTATTAATGGCGCACCGTGGCATGGTGCGCCATTACTAGTTCAACTAGTAATGGCGCACCACTCCCACAGTGCGCCAACTAGTAATGGCGCACCACTCCCACAGTGCGCCATTAGTAGTTTTGACAAAAAAATTTAATTATTTTTTTACTAATGGCACACCCGCGATGTGGTGCGCCATTAGTATTTGGACAGTAATGGCGTACCAACACATGGTGTGCCATTAGTATATAGTAATGGCGCACCACATGTCTGGTGCGCCATTAGTGTCAATTCCATCTATAGCCCTTTTCCTAGTAGTGGATCACGTGGCGGTCCCGGAACTTGTGTGGTGAATATTTCCAAACCCTGCGAGACATAGAAAACAATTACTTGATATCAGGAAATGAACAAAGTTGCCGATATGGTGCGATAATGATCGATTGAACTTACTTGTCGAGCATTTTAGACATGTTCGCATAGTCCTCGGGATCTTTTCGTCTCACGTCTAAGACGGTTACTAGTCCCTGCTCAAGCTTAATCTCTAGGAGAATATAGTGGAACCTGCGCACGCATGCATAACTCATCAATTACATTACTATAACCTCGAGTAATAATTAAGGGAAACCGAATATGCACAAGACAATAACACTCACTTGAAGTTGTAAGGAAAGAGTATGGTATCTTTGTTTTGATTTATTACCAACACTACTAGGAAAAGGCTAATTAGTGGCGCACCTGTTTTGGCCATTAATGGCGCACTATAGGTGCGCCACTATTATCACGCCATTAGTAACAAATAGTCATGGCGCACCTCTTGTGCTCCATTAGTATCGCAGATAGCGCCATTACGACGCCTATCTGGTGCGCCATTACTATCTGACTTAGTAATGGCGCACCACATAGAAGTGCGCCATTACTAACAATTTTTTTTCAAAAAAAAAATTCAGAATTTTTTTTCTATTTTTTTTCATTTTTTATTAATCTCGGGTCACTATGGCTTAATCTTGGGTCAATATGCTTAATCTCAAGTCAAATCACACTCCGTGGTCAAACATCCCGGAAGGTCACCCATCCTCACACTACTCCAGCCCGAACACGCTTAACTTCGCAGTTCTATCCAACCCCAGCACCAGCTCACTTCACAGTCACTTGTTCATTTATCTATCATATCAATCCTATTAAACCTTGTTGATGTGTAGGACTTTGTTCATGTTCATGAGTGTGACGAAATTTTGAAAAACAATTCAAACTTCCCTGTCATATTACGTATCTTATTTTGAAAAAAAATTCCAAAAAAAATTCAAAACCAACTTTTTTCTGTTACTAGTGGCGCACCTAGCAAATGGTGCGCCACTAGTAAGTTTGAATTTTTTTCCATTTTCCCCCCTCTAGATCTTAGAAGCCCCATATCTTTCGTTCTGTTAGGGTTTTTGGGATTCTAAAAATCTTGAACAAAGTTCCTTGGTTCAATTCGGATGAAACTTTTCGAGTAGATGATATTTCATATAAAAAACTTTTTCATCCGAGTTAGTATGCAAAAGTTATGACCATTTTTACAAATTCTCGAGAGATTTTGCAAATGAAGTCGAAATTCATATTTGCAAATTTTCCCAACAACTAGACCACATATCACATGGGAAACTTATTTTCTTTTATTTTTTTGACATTTTCATCATTTTATTTTATTTTTTTTAAAACTGAAAAGGCGATCCATAGGGGGGGTGCATTCGGTGGAAGTGGTGGCCAAGTTATTAATGGCGCACCGTGGCATGGTGCGCCATTACTAGTTGAACTAGTAATGGCGCACCACTCCCACGGTGCGCCATTAGTAGTTTTGACAAAAAAAAATTAAATTTTTTTTTACTAATGGCGCACCCGCGATGTGGTGCGCCATTTGTATTTGGACACTAATGGCGTACCAACACATGGTGCGCCATTTGTATATAGTAATGGCGCAACACATGTCTGGTGCGCCATTAGTGTCAATTCCATCTATAGCGTTTTTCCTAGTAGTGGATCACGTGGCGGTCCCGGAACTTGTGTGGTGAATACCTTGCAAACCCTGCAAGACATAGAAAACAATTACTTGGTATCAGGAAATGAACAAAGTTGCCGATATGGTGCGATAATGATCGATTGAACTTACTTGTCGAGCATTTTAGACATGTCCGCATAGTCCTCGGGATCTTTTCCTCTCAAGCCTAAGACGGTTACTAGTCCCTGCTCAAGCTTAATCTCTAGGAGAATATAGTGGAACCTGCGCACGCATGCATAACTCATCAATTACATTACTATAACCTCGAGTAATAATTAAGGGAAACCGAATATGCACAAGACAATAACACTCACTTGAAGTTGTAAGGAAAGAGTATTGTATCTTTGTTTTGATTTATTACCGACACTACTAGGAAAAGGCTAATTAGTGGCGCACCTGTTTTGGCCATTAATGGCGCACTATAGGTGCGCCACTATTATCACGCCATTAGTAACAAATAGTAATGGCGCACCTCTGGTGCTCCATTAGTATCGCAGATAGCGCCATTACTATGCCTATCTAGTGCGCCATTACTATCTGACTTAGTAATGGCGCACCACATAGAAGTGCGCCATTACTAACAAATTTTTTTCAAATTTTTTTTCAGAATTTTTTTCTATTTTTTTCATTTTTTATTTATCTCGGGTCACTATGGCTTAATCTCGGGTCAATATGCTTAATCTCAAGTCAAATCACACTCCGTGGTCAAACTTCCCGGAAGGTCACCCATCCTCACACTACTCCAACCCAAACACGCTTAACTTCGCAGTTCTATCCAACCCCAGCACCAGCTCACTTCACAGTCACTTGTTGATTTATCTATCATATCAATCCTATTAAGCCTTGTTGATGTCTAGGACTTTGTTCATGTTCATGAGTGTGATGAAATTTTGAAAAAAAATTCAAACTTCCCTGTCATATTACGTATCTTATTTTGAAAAAAAATTCCAAAAAAAAATTCAAAACCAATTTATTTTTCTGTTACTAGTGGCGCACCTAGCAAATGGTGCGCCACTAGTAAGTTTGAATTTTTTTCCATTTTCCCCCTCTAGATCTTAGAAGCCCCGTATCTTTCGTTCTTTTAGGGTTTTTGGGATTCGAAAAATCTTGAACAGAGTTCCCTTGGTTCAATTCGGATGTAGCTTTTCGAGTAGATGATTTTTCATATAAAAAACTTTTTCATCCGAGTTAGTATGCAAAAGTTATGCCCATTTTTACAAATTCTCGAGAGATTTTGCAAATGAAGTCGAAATTCATATTTGAATTTTCCCAACAACTAGACCACATATCACATGGGAAACTTATTTTCTTTTATCTTTTTGACTTTTTCATCATTTACTTTTATTTTTTTAAAACTGAAAAGGCGATCCACAGGGGGGAGGGGGGTGGGGTGCATTCGGTGGAAGTGGTGGCCAAGTTATTAATGGCGCACCATGGCATGGTGCGCCATTACTAGTTCAACTAGTAATGGCGCACCACTCCCACGGTGCGCCATTAGTAGTTTTGACAAAAATTAAATTTTTTTTTACTAATGGCGCACCTGCGATGTGGTGCGCCATTAGTATTTGGACACTAATTGCGTACCAACACATGGTGTGCCATTAGTATATAGTAATGGCGCACCACATGTCTGGTGCGCCATTAGTGTCAATTCCATCTATAGCCCTTTTCCTAGTAGTGGATCACGTGGCGGTCCCGGAACTTGTGTGGTGAATACTTTCCAAACCCTGCGAGACATAGAAAACAATTACTTGATATCAGGAAATGAACAAAGTTGCCGATATGGTGCGATAATGATCGATTGAACTTACTTGTCGAGCATTTTAGACATGTCAGCATAGTCCTCGGGATCTTTTCGTCTCAAGTCTAAGACGGTTACTAGTCCCTGCTCAAGCTTAATCTCTAGGAGAATATAGTGGAACCTGCACACGCATGCATAACTCATCAATTACATTACTATAACCTCGAGTAATAATTAAGGGAAACCGAATATGCACAAGACAATAACACTCACTTGAAGTTGTAAGGAAAGAGTATTGTATCTTTGTTTTGATTTATTACCAACACTACTAGGAAAAGGCTAATTAGTGGCGCACCAGTTTTGGCCATTAATGGCGCACTATAGGTGCGCCACTATTATCACGCCATTAGTAACAAATAGTAATGGCGCACCTCTGGTGCTCCATTAGTATCGCAGATAGCGCCATTACTATGCCTATCTGGTGCGCCATTACTATCTGACTTAGTAATGGCGCACCACATAGAAGTGCACCACTACTAACAAATTTTTTTCAAATTTTTTTTCAGAATTTTTTTCTATTTTTTTTCATTTTTTATTTATCTCGGGTCACTATGGCTTAATCTCGGGTCAATATGCTTAATCTCAAGTCAAATCACACTCCGTGGTCAAACTTCCCGGAAGGTCACCCATCCTCACACTACTCCAACCCAAACACGCTTAACTTCGCAGTTCTATCCAACCCCAGCACCAGCTCACTTCACAATCACTTGTTGATTTATCTATCATATCAATCCTATTAAGCCTTGTTGATGTCTAGGACTTTGTTCATGTTCATGAGTGTGATGAAATTTTGAAAAAAAATTCAAACTTCCCTGTCATATTACGTATCTTATTTTGAAAAAAAATTCCAAAAAAAATTCAGAACCAATTTATTTTTCTGTTACTAGTGGCGCACCTAGCAAATGGTGCGCCACTAGTAAGTTTGAATTTTTTTCCATTTTCCCCCCTCTAGATCTTAGAAGCCCCGTACCTTTCGTTCTTTTAGGGTTTTTGGGATTCTAAAAATCTTGAACAAAGTTCCCTTGGTTCAATTCAGATGTAACTTTTCGAGTAGATGATTTTTCATATAAAAAACTTTTTCATCCGAGTTAGTATGCAAAAGTTATGCCCATTTTTACAAATTCTCGAGAGATTTTGCAAATGAAGTCGAAATTCATATTTGAATTTTCCCAACAACTAGACCACATATCACATGGGAAACTTATTTTCTTTTATCTTTTTGACTTTTTCATCATTTTCTTTTATTTTTTTTAAAACTGAAAAGGCGATCCACGGGGGGGAGGGGGGTGGGGTGCATTCGGTGGAAGTGGTGGCCAAGTTATTAATGGCGCACCGTGGCATGGTGCGCCATTACTAGTTCAACTAGTAATGGCGCACCACTCCCACAGTGCGCCATTAGTAGTTTTGACAAAAATTTTAAATTTTTTTTTACTAATGGCACACCCGCGATGTGGTGCGCCATTAGTATTTGGACACTAATGGCGTACCAACACATGGTGCGCCATTAGTATATAGTAATGGCGCACCACATGTCTGGTGCGCCATTAGTGTCAATTCCATCTATAGCCCTTTTCCTAGTAGTGGATCACGTGGCGGTCCCGGAACTTGTGTGGTGAATATTTCCAAACCCTGCGAGACATAGAAACCAATTACTTGATATCAGGAAATGAACAAAGTTGCCGATATGGTGCGATAATGATCGATTGAACTTACTTGTCGAGCATTTTAGACATGTTTGCATAGTCCTCGAGATCTTTTCGTCTCAAGTCTAAGACGGTTACTAGTCCCTGCTCAAGCTTAATCTCTAGGAGAATATAGTGGAACCTGCGCACGCATGCATAACTCATCAATTACATTACTATAACCTCGAGTAATAATTAAGGGAAACCAAATATGCACAAGACAATAACACTCACTTGAAGTTGTAAGGAAAGAGTATTGTATCTTTGTTTTGATTTATTACCAACACTACTAGGAAAAGGCTAATTAGTGGCGCACCTATTTTGGCCATTAATGGCGCACTATAGGTGCGCCACTATTATCACGCCATTAGTAACAAATAGTAATGGCGCACCTCTCGTGCTCCATTAGTATCGCAGATAGCGCCATTACTATGCCTATCTGGTGCGCCATTACTATCTGACTTAGTAATGGCGCACCACATAGAAGTGCACCATTACTAACAAATTTTTTTCAAATTTTTTTTCGGAATTTTTTTTCTATTTTTTTTCATTTTTTATTTATCTCGGGTCACTATGGCTTAATCTCGGGTCAATATGCTTAATCTCAAGTCAAATCACACTCCGTGGTCAAACTTCCCGGAAGGTCACCCATCCTCACACTACTCCAGCCCAAACACGCTTAACTTCGCAGTTCTATCCAACCCCAGCACCAGCTCACTTCACAGTCACTTGTTGATTTATCTATCATATCAATCCTATTAAGCCTTCTTGATGTCTAGGACTTTGTTCATGTTCATGAGTGTGATGAAATTTTGAAAAAAAATTCAAACTTCCCTGTCATATTACGTATCTTATTTTGAAAAAAAATTCCAAAAAAAATTCAGAACCAATTTATTTTTCTGTTGCTAGTGGCGCACCTAGCAAATGGTGCGCCACTAGTAAGTTTGAATTTTTTTCCATTTTCCCCCCTCTAGATCTTAGAAGCCCCGTACCTTTCGTTCTTTTAGGGTTTTTGGGATTCTAAAAATCTTGAACAAAGTTCCCTTGGTTCAATTCGGATGTAACTTTTCGAGTAGATGATTTTTCATATAAAAAACTTTTTCATCCGAGTTAGTATGCAAAAGTTATGCCCATTTTTACAAATTCTCGAGAGATTTTGCAAATGAAGTCGAAATTCATATTTGAATTTTCCCAACAACTAGACCACATATCACATGGGAAACTTATTTTCTTTTATCTTTTTGACTTTTTCATCATTTTCTTTTATTTTTTTTAAAA
>NC_057810.1:16078885-16084140 GCF_018294505.1 Triticum aestivum
GAGAGATTTTGCAAATGAAGTCGAAATTCATATTTGAATTTTCCCAACAACTAGACCACATATCACATGGGAAACTTATTTTCTTTTATCTTTTTGACTTTTTCATCATTTTCTTTTTTTTTATAAAACTGAAAAGGCGATCAACGGGGGGGAGGGGGGTGGGGTGCATTCGGTGGAAGTGGTGGCCAAGTTATTAATGGCGCACCGTGGCATGGTGCGCCATTACTAGTTCAACTAGTAATGGCGCACCACTCCCACGGTGCGCCATTAGTAGTTTTGACAAAAATTTTAATTTTTTTTTACTAATGGCACACCCACGATGTGGTGCGCCATTAGTATTTGGACACTAATGGCGTACCAACACATGGTGCGCCATTAGTATATAGTAATGGCGCACCACATGTCTGGTGCGCCATTAGTGTCAATTCCATCTATAGCCCTTTTCCTAGTAGTGGATCACGTGGCGGTCCCGGAACTTGTGTGGTGAATATTTCCAAACCCTGCGAGACATAAAAAACAATTACTTGATATCAGGAAATGAACAAAGTTGCCGATATGGTGCGATAATGATCGATTGAACTTACTTGTCGAGCATTTTAGACATGTTCGCATAGTCCTCGAGATCTTTTCGTCTCAAGTCTAAGACGGTTACTAGTCCCTGCTCAAGCTTAATCTCTAGGAGAATATAGTGGAACCTGCGCACGCATGCATAACTCATCAATTACATTACTATAACCTCGAGTAATAATTAAGGGAAACCGAATATGCACAAGACAATAACACTCACTTGAAGTTGTAAGGAAAGAGTATTGTATCTTTGTTTTGATTTATTACCAACACTACTAGGAAAAGGCTAATTAGTGGCGCGCCTATTTTGGCCATTAATGGCGCACTATAGGTGCGCCACTATTATCACGCCATTAGTAACAAATAGTAATGGCGCACCTCTCGTGCTCCATTAGTATCGCAGATAGTGCCATTACTATGCCTATCTGGTGCGCCATTACTATCTGACTTAGTAATGGCGCACCACATAGAAGTGCACCATTACTAACAAATTTTTTTCAAATTTTTTTTCGTAATTTTTTTTCTATTTTTTTTTTCATTTTTTATTTATCTCGGGTAACTATGGCTTAATCTCGGGTCAATATGCTTAATCTCAAGTCAAATCACACTCCGTGGTCAAACTTCCCGGAAGGTCACCCATCCTCACACTACTCCAGCCCAAACACGCTTAACTTCGCAGTTCTATCCAACCCCAGCACCAGCTCACTTCACAGTCACTTGTTGATTTATCTATCATATCAATCCTATTAAGCCTTGTTGATGTCTAGGACTTTGTTCATGTTCATGAGTGTGATGAAATTTTGAAAAAAAATTCAAACTTCCCTGTCATATTACGTATCTTATTTTGAAAAAAAAATCCAAAAAAAATTCAAAACCAATTTATTTTTCTGTTACTAGTGGCGCACCTAGCAAATGGTGCGCCACTAGTAAGTTTGAATTTTTTTTCCATTTCCCCCCCTCTAGATCTTAGAAGCCCCGTACCTTTCGTTCTTTTAGGGTTTTTGGGATTCTAAAAATCTTGAACAAAGTTCCCTTGGTTCAATTCGGATGTAACTTTTCGAGTAGATGATTTTTCATATAAAAAACTTTTTCATCCGAGTTAGTATGCAAAAGTTACGCCCATTTTTACAAATTCTCGAGAGATTTTGCAAATGAAGTCGAAATTCATATTTGAATTTTCCCAACAACTAGACCACATATCACATGGGAAACTTATTTTCTTTTATCTTTTTGACTTTTTCATCATTTTCTTTTATTTTTTTTAAAACTGAAAAGGCGATCCACAGGGGGGAGGGGGGTGGGGTGCATTCGGTGGAAGTGGTGGCCAAGTTATTAATGGCGCACCGTGGCATGGTGCGCCATTACTAGTTCAACTAGTAATGGCACACTACTCCCACGGTGCGCCATTAGTAGTTTTGACAAAAAAATTTAATTTTTTTTTACTAATGGCACACCCGCGATGTGGTGCGCCATTAGTATTTGGACACTAATGGCGTACCAACACATGGTGCGCCATTAGTATATAGTAATGGCGCACCACATGTCTGGTGCGCCATTAGTGTCAATTCCATCTATAGCCCTTTTCCTAGTAGTGGATCACGTGGTGGTCCCGGAACTTGTGTGGTGAATATTTCCAAACCCTGCGAGACATAGAAAACAATTACTTGATATCAGGAAATGAACAAAGTTGCCGATATGGTGCGATAATGATCGATTGAACTTACTTGTCGAGCATTTTAGACATGTTCGCATAGTCCTCGGGATCTTTTCGTCTCAAGTCTAAGACGGTTACTAGTCCCTGCTCAAGCTTAATCTCTAGGAGAATATAGTGGAACCTGCGCACGCATGCATAACTCATCAATTACATTACTATAACCTCGAGTAATAATTAAGGGAAACTGAATATGCACAAGACAATAACACTCACTTGAAGTTGTAAGGAAAGAGTATTGTATCTTTGTTTTGATTTATTACCAACACTACTAGGAAAAGGCTAATTAGTGGCGCACCTATTTTGGCCATTAATGGCGCACTATAGGTGCGCCACTATTATCACGCCATTAGTAACAAATAGTAATGGCGCACCTCTCGTGCTCCATTAGTATCGCAGATAGCGCCATTACTATGCCTATCTGGTGCGCCATTACTATCTGACTTAGTAATGGCGCACCACATAGAAGTGCGCCATTACTAACAAATTTTTTTCAAATTTTTTTTCAGAATTTTTTTTCTATTTTTTTTTCATTTTTTTATCTCGGGTCACTATGGCTTAATCTTGGGTCAATATGATTAATCTCAAGTCAAATCACACTCCGTGGTCAAACTTCCCGGAAGGTCACCCATCCTCACACTACTCTAGCCCAAACACGCTTAACTTCGCAGTTCTATCCAACCCCAGCACCAGCTCACTTCACAGTCACTTGTTGATTTATCTATCATATCAATCCTATTAAGCCTTGTTGATGTCTAGGACTTTGTTCATGTTCATGAGTGTGATGAAATTTTGAAAAAAAATTCAAACTTCCCTGTCATATTACGTATCTTATTTTGAAAAAAAATTCCAAAAAAAATTCAAAACCAATTTATTTTTCTGTTACTAGTGGCGCACCTAGCAAATGGTGCGCCACTAGTAAGTTTGAATTTTTTTTCCATTTTCCCCCCTCTAGATCTTAGAAGCCCCGTACCTTTCGTTCTTTTAGGGTTTTTGGGATTCTAAAAATCTTGAACAAAGTTCCCTTGGTTCAATTCGGATGTAACTTTTCGAGTAGATGATTTTTCATATAAAAAACTTTTTCATCCGAGTTAGTATGCAAAAGTTATGCCCATTTTTACAAATTCTCGAGAGATTTTGCAAATGAAGTCGAAATTCATATTTGAATTTTCCCAACAACTAGACCACATATCACATGGGAAACTTATTTTCTTTTATCTTTTTGACTTTTTCATCATTTTCTTTTATTTTTTTTAAAATTGAAAAGGCGATCCACCGGGGGGAGGGGGGTGGGGTGCATTCATTGGAAGTGGTGGCCAAGTTATTAATGGCGCACCGTGGCATGGTGCGCCATTACTAGTTCAACTAGTAATGGCACACCACTCCCACGGTGCGCCATTAGTAGTTTTGACAAAAAAATTTAAATTTTTTTTTACTAATGGCACACCCGCGATGTGGTGCGCCATTAGTATTTGGACACTAATGGCGTACCAACACATGGTGCGCCATTAGTATATAGTAATGGCGCACCACATGTCTGGTGCGCCATTAGTGTCAATTCCATCTATAGCCCTTTTCCTAGTAGTGGATCACGTGGCGGTCCCGGAACTTGTGTGGTGAATATTTCCAAACCCTGGGAGACATAGAAAACAATTACTTGATATCAGGAAATGAACAAAGTTGCCGATATGGTGCGATAATGATCGATTGAACTTACTTGTCGAGCATTTTAGACATGTTCGCATAGTCCTCGGGATCTTTTCGTCTCAAGTCTAAGACGGTTACTAGTCCCTGCTCAAGCTTAATCTCTAGGAGAATATAGTGGAACCTGCGCACGCATGCATAACTCATCAATTACATTACTATAACCTCGAGTAATAATTAAGGGAAACCGAATATGCACAAGACAATAACACTCACTTGAAGTTGTAAGGAAAGAGTATTGTATCTTTGTTTTGATTTATTACCAACACTACTAGGAAAAGGCTAATTAGTGGCGCACCTATTTTGGCCATTAATGGCGCACTATAGGTGCGCCACTATTATCACGCCATTAGTAACAAATAGTAATGGCGCACCTCTCGTGCTCCATTAGTATCGCAGATAGCGCCATTACTATGCCTATCTGGTGCGCCATTACTATCTGACTTAGTAATGGCGCACCACATAGAAGTGCGCCATTACTAACAAATTTTTTTCAAATTTTTTTTCAGAATTTTTTTTCTATTTTTTTTTTCATTTTTTTATCTCGGGTCACTATGGCTTAATCTCGGGTTAATATGCTTAATCTCAAGTCAAATCACACTCCGTGGTCAAACTTCCCGGAAGGTCACCCATCCTCACACTACTCTAGCCCAAACACGCTTAACTTCGCAGTTCTATCCAACCCCAGCACCAGCTCACTTCACAGTCACTTGTTGATTTATCTATCATATCAATCCTATTAAGCCTTGTTGATGTCTAGGACTTTGTTCATGTTCATGAGTGTGATGAAATTTTGAAAAAAAATTCAAACTTCCCTGTCATATTACGTATCTTATTTTGAAAAAAAATTCCAAAAAAAATTCAAAACCAATTTATTTTTCTGTTACTAGTGGCGCACCTAGCAAATGGTACGCCACTAGTAAGTTTGAATTTTTTTTCCATTTTCCCCCCTCTAGATCTTAGAAGCCCCGTACCTTTCGTTCTTTTAGGGTTTTTGGGATTCTAAAAATCTTGAACAAAGTTCCCTTGGTTCAATTCGGATGTAACTTTTCGAGTAGATGATTTTTCATATAAAAAACTTTTTCATCCGAGTTAGTATGCAAAAGTTACGCCCATTTTTACAAATTCTCGAGAGATTTTGCAAATGAAGTCGAAATTCATATTTGAATTTTCCCAACAACTAGACCACATATCACATGGGAAACTTATTTTCTTTTATCTTTTTGACTTTTTCATCATTTTCTTTTATTTTTTTTAAAACTGAAAAGGCGAT
>NC_057810.1:16084246-16110585 GCF_018294505.1 Triticum aestivum
AAGTCGAAATTCATATTTGAATTTTCCCAACAACTAGACCACATATCACATGGGAAACTTATTTTCTTTTATCTTTTTGACTTTTTCATCATTTTCTTTTATTTTTTTTAAAATTGAAAAGGCGATCCACAGGGGGGAGGGGGGTGGGGTGCATTCAGTGGAAGTGGTGGCCAAGTTATTAATGGCGCACCGTGGCATGGTGCGCCATTACTAGTTCAACTAGTAATGGCACACCACTCCCACGGTGCGCCATTAGTAGTTTTGACAAAAAAATTTAAATTTTTTTTTACTAATGGCACACCCGCGATGTGGTGCGCCATTAGTATTTGGACACTAATGGCGTACCAACACATGGTGCGCCATTAGTATATAGTAATGGCGCACCACATGTCTGGTGCGCCATTAGTGTCAATTCCATCTATAGCCCTTTTCCTAGTAGTGGATCACGTGGCGGTCCCGGAACTTGTGTGGTGAATATTTCCAAACCCTGCGAGACATAGAAAACAATTACTTGATATCAGGAAATGAACAAAGTTGCCGATATGGTGCGATAATGATCGATTGAACTTACTTGTCGAGCATTTTAGACATGTTCGCATAGTCCTCGGGATCTTTTCGTCTCAAGTCTAAGATGGTTACTAGTCCCTGCTCAAGCTTAATCTCTAGGAGAATATAGTGGAACCTGCGCACGCATGCATAACTCATCAATTACATTACTATAACCTCGAGTAATAATTAAGGGAAACCGAATATGCACAAGACAATAACACTCACTTGAAGTTGTAAGGAAAGAGTATTGTATCTTTGTTTTGATTTATTACCAACACTACTAGGAAAAGGCTAATTAGTGGCCCACCTATTTTGGCCATTAATGGCGCACTATAGGTGCACCACTATTATCACGCCATTAGTAACAAATAGTAATGGCGCACCTCTCGTGCTCCATTAGTATCGCAGATAGCGCCATTACTATGCCTATCTGGTGCGCCATTACTATCTGACTTAGTAATGGCGCACCACATAGAAGTGCGCCATTACTAACAAATTTTTTTCAAATTTTTTTTCAGAATTTTTTTTCTATTTTTTTTCATTTTTTATTAATCTCGGGTCACTATGGCTTAATCTCGGGTCAATATGCTTAATCTCAACTCAAATCACACTCCGTGGTCAAACTTCCCGGAAGGTCACCCATCCTCACACTACTCCAGCCCGAACACGCTTAACTTCGCAGTTCTATCCAACCCCAGCACCAGCTCACTTCACAGTCACTTGTTGATTTATCTATCATATCAATCCTATTAAGCCTTGTTGATGTCTAGGACTTTGTTCATGTTCATGAGTGTGATGAAATTTTGAAAAAAAATTCAAACTTCCCTGTCATATTACGTATCGTATTTTGAAAAAAAAAATTCCAAAAAAAAATTCAAAACCAATTTATTTTTCTGTTACTAGTGGCGCACCTAGCAAATGGTGCGCCACTAGTAAGTTTGAATTTTTTTCCATTTCCCCCCCTCTAGATCTTAGAAGCCTCGTATGTCTCGTTCTGTTAGGGTTTTTGGGATTCTAAAAATCTTGAACTAAGTTCCCTTGGTTCAATTCGGATGTAACTTTTCGAGTAGATGATTTTTCATATAAAAAACGTTTTCATCCGAGTTAGTATGCAAAAGTTATGCCCCTTTTTACAAATTCTCGAGAGATTTTGCAAATGAAGTCGAAATTCATATTTGCAAATTTTCCCAACAACTAGACCACATATCACATGGGAAACATATTTTCTTTTATTTTTTTGACATTTTCATCATTTTCTTTTATTTTTTTAAACTGAAAAGGTGCGCCATTAGTAGTTTTGACAAAAATTTAATTTTTTTTACTAACGGCGCACCCGCGATGTGGTGCGCCATTAGTATTTGGACAATAATGGCATACCAACACATGGTGCGCCATTAGTATATAGTAATGGCGCACCACATGTCTGGTGCGCCATTAGTGTCAATTCCATCTATAGCCCTTTTCCTAGTAGTGGATCACGTGGCGGTCCCGGAACTTGTGTGGTGAATACTTTCCAAACCCTGCGAGACATAGAAAACAATTACTTGATATCAGGAAATGAACAAAGTTGCCGATATGGTGCGATAATGATCGATTGAACTTACTTGTCGAGCATTTTAGACATGTCCGCATAGTCCTCGGGATCTTTTCGTCTCAAGTCTAAGACGATTACTAGTCCCTGCTCAAGCTTAATATCTAGGAGAATATAGTGGAACCTGCGCACGCATGCATAACTCATCAATTACATTACTATAACCTCGAGTAATAATTAAGGGAAACCGAATATGCACAAGACAATAACACTCACTTGAAATTGTAAGGAAAGAGTATGGTATCTTTGTTTTGATTTATTACCAACACTACTAGGAAAAGGCTAATTAGTGGCGCACCTGTTTTGGCCATTAATGGCGCACTATTGGTGCGCCACTATTATCACGCCATTAGTAACAAATAGTAAAGGCGCACCTCTGGTGCTCCATTAGTATCGCAGATAGCGCCATTACTATGCCTATCTGGTGCGCCATTACTATCTGACTTAGTAATGGCGCACCACATAGAAGTGCGCCATTACTAACAAAATTTTTTCAAATTTTCTTTCAGAATTTTTTTCTATTTTTTTTTCATTTTTTATTAATCTCGGGTCACTATGGCTTAATCTCGGGTCAATATGCTTAATCTCAAGTCAAATCACACTCCGTGGTCAAACTTCCCGGAAGGTCACCCATCCTCACACTACTCCAGCCGGAACACGCTTAACTTCACAGTTCTATCCAACCCCAGCACCAGCTCACTTTAGAGTCACTTGTTGATTTATCTATCATATCAATCCTATTAAACCTTGTTGATGTCTAGGACTTTGTTCATGTTCATGAGTGTGATGAAATTTTGAAAAAAAATTCAAACTTCCCTGTCATATTACGTATCTTATTTTGAAAAAAAATTCCAAAAAAAATCCAAAACCAATTTTTTTTCTGTTACTAGTGGCGCACCTAGCAAAGGGTGCGCCACTAGTAAGTTTGAATTTTTTTTCCATTTACCCCCCTCTAGATCTTAGAAGCCCCGTATCTTTCGTTCTGTTAGGGTTTTTGGGATTCTAAAAATCTTGAACAAAGTTCCCTTGGTTCAATTCGGATGTAACTTTTCGAGTAGATGATTTTTCATATAAAAAACTTTTTCATCCGAGTTAGTATGCAAAAGTTATGCCCATTTTTACAAATTCTCGAGAGATTTTGCAAATGAAGTCGAAATTCATATTTGCAAATTTTCCCAATAACTAGACCACATATCACATGGGAAACTTATTTTCTTTTGTTTTTTTGACATTTTCATCATTTTCTTTTATTTTTTTAAAACTGAAAAGGCGATCCAGTGGGGGGGTGCATTCGGTGGAAGTGGTGGCCAAGTTATTAATGGCGCACCGTGGCATGGTGCGCCATTAGTAGTTTTGACAAAAAATTTAAATTTTTTTACTAATGGCGCACCCGCGATGTGGTGCGCCATTAGTATTTGGACACTAATGGCGTACCAACACATGGTGCACCATTAGTATATAGTAATGGCGCACCACATGTCTGGTGCGCCATTAGTGTCAATTCCATCTATAGCCCTTTTCCTAGTAGTGGATCATGTGGCGGTCCCGGAACTTGTGTGGTGAATACTTTCCAAACCCTGCGAGACATAGAAAACAATTACTTGATATCAGGAAATGAACAAAGTTGCCGATATGGTGCGATAATGATCGATTGAACTTACTTGTCGAGCATTTTAGACATGTCCGCATAGTCCTCGGGATCTTTTCATCTCAAGTCTAAGACGGTTACTAGTCCCTGCTCAAGCTTAATCTCTAGGAGAATATAGTGGAACCTGCGCACGCATGCATAACTCATCAATTACATTACTATAACCTCGAGTAATAATTAAGGGAAACCGAATATGCACAAGACAATAACACTCACTTGAAGTTGTAAGGAAAGAGTATTGTATCTTTGTTTTGATTTATTACCAACACTACTAGGAAAAGGCTAATTAGTGGCGCACCTGTTTTGGCCATTAATGGCGCACTATAGGTGCGCCACTATTATCACGCCATTAGTAACAAATAGTAATGGCGCACCTCTGGTGCTCCATTAGTATCGCAGATAGCGCCATTACTATGCCTATCTGGTGCGCCATTACTATCTGACTTAGTAATAGAAGTGCGCCATTACTAACAAATTTTTTTCAAATTTTTTTTCAGAATTTTTTTTCTATTTTTTTTCATTTTTTATTAATCTCGGGTCACTATGGCTTAATCTCGGGTCAATATGCTTAATCTCAAGTCAAATCACACTCTGTGGTCAAACTTCCCGGAAGGTCACCCATCCTCACACTACTCCAGCCCGAACACGCTTAACTTCGCAGTTCTATCCAACCCCAGCACCAGCTCACTTCACAGTCACTTGTTGATTTATCTATCATGTCAATCCTATTAAACCTTGTTGATGTCTAGGACTTTCTTCAGGTTCATGAGTGTGATGAAATTTTGAAAAAAAATTCGAACTTCCCTGTCATATTACGTATCTTATTTTGAAAAAAAATTCCAAAAAAAAATTCAGAACCAATTTTTTTTCTGTTACTAGTGGCGCACCTAGCAAATGGTGCGCCACTAGTAAGTTTGAATTTTTTTCCATTTTCCCCCCTCTAGATCTTAGAAGCCCCGTATCTTTCGTTCTGTTAGGGTTTTTGGGATTCTAAAAATATTGAACAAAGTTCCCTTGGTTCAATTCGGATGTAACTTTTCGAGTAGATGATTTTTCATATAAAAAACTTTTTTCATCCGAGTTAGTATGCAAAAGTTATGCCCATTTTTACAAATTCTCGAGAGATTTTGCAAATGAAGTCGAAATTCATATTTGCAAATTTTCCCAGCAACTAGACCACATATCACATGGGAAACTTATTTTCTTTTATTTTTTTGACATTTTCATCATTTTCTTTTATTTTTTTAAAACTGAAAAGGCGATCCACAGGGGGGGTGCATTCGGTGGAAGTGGTGGCCAAGTTATTAATGGCGCACCGTGGCATGGTGCGCCATTACTAGTTTACTAGTTCAACTAGTAATGGCGCACCACTCCCACGGTGCGCCATTAGTAGTTTTGACAAAAAATATTTTTTTTTACTAATGGCGCACCCGCGATGTGGTGCACCATTAGTATTTGGGCACTAATGGCGTACCAACACATGGTGCTCCATTAGTATATAGTAATGGCGCACCACATGTCTGGTGCGCCATTAGTGTCAATTCCATCTATAGCCCTTTTCCTAGTAGCGGATCACGTGGTGGTCCCGGAACTTGTGTGGTGAATACTTTCCAAACCCTGCGAGACATAGAAAACAATTACTTGATATCAGGAAATGAACAAAGTTGCCAATATGGTGCGATAATGATCGATTGAACTTACATGTCGAGCATTTTAGACATGTCCGCATAGTCCTCGGGTTCTTTTCATCTCAAGTCTAAGACGGTTACTAGTCCCTGCTCAAGCTTAATCTCTAGGAGAATATAGTGGAACCTGCGCACGCATGCATAAGTCATCAATTACATTACTATAACCTCGAGTAATAATTAAGGGAAACCGAATATGCACAAGACAATAACACTCACTTGAAGTTGTAAGGAAAGAGTATTGTATCTTTGTTTTGATTTATTACCAACACTACTAGGAAAAGGCTAATTAGTGGCGCACCTGTTTTGGCCATTAATGGCGCACTATAGGTGCGCCACTATTATCACGCCATTAGTAACAAATAGTAATGGCGCACCTCTGGTGCTCCATTAGTATCGCAGATAGCGCCATTACTATGCCTATCTGGTGCGCCATTACTATCTGACTTAGTAATGGCGCACCACATAGAAGTGCGCCATTACTAACAAATTTTTTTCAAATTTCTTTTCAGAATTTTTTTTCTATTTTTTTTCATTTTTTATTTATCTCGGGTCACTATGGCTTAATCTCGGGTCAATATGCTTAGTCTCAAGTCAAATCACACTCCGTGGTCAAACTTCCCGGAAGGTCACCCATCCTCACACTACTCTAGCCCGAACACGCTTAACTTCGCAGTTCTATCCAACCCCAGCACCAGCTCACTTCACAGTCACTTGTTGATTTATCTATCATATCAATCCTATTAAACCTTGTTGATGTCTAGGACTTTGTTCATGTTCATGAGTGTGATGAAATTTTGAAAAAAAATTCAAACATCCCTGTCATATTACGTATCTTATTTTGAAAAAAATTTCCAAAAAAAGAATTCAATACCAATTTTTTTTCTATTACTAGTGGCGCACCTAGCAAATGGTGCGCCACTAGTAAGTTTGAATTTTTTTCCATTTTCCCCCCTCTAGATCTTAGAAGCCACGTATCTTTCGTTCTGTTAGGGTTTTTGGGATTCTAAAAATCTTGAACAAAGTTCCCATGGTTCAATTCGGATGTAACTTTTCGAGTAGATGATTTTTCATATAAAAAACTTTTTCATCCGAGTTAGTATGCAAAAGTTATGCCCATTTTTACAAATTCTCGAGAGATTTTGCAAATGAAGTCGAAATTCATATTTGCAAATTTTCCCAACAACTAGACCACATATCACATGGGAAACTTATTTTCTTTTATTTTTTTGACATTGTCATCATTTTCTTTTATTTTTTTAAAACTGAAAAGGCGATCCACAAGGGGGGTGCATTCGGTGGAAGTGGTGGCCAAGTTATTAATGGCGCACCGTGGCATGGTGCGCCATTACTAGTTCAACTAGTAATGGCGCACCACTCCCACGGTGCGCCATTAGTAGTTTTGACAAAAATTAAAATTTTTTTTTACTAATGGCGCACCCGCGATGTGGTGCACCATTAGTATTTGGGCACTAATGGCGTACCAACACATGGTGCTCCATTAGTATATAGTAATGGCGCACCACATGGCTGGTGCGCCATTAGTGTCGATTCCATCTATAGCCCTTTTCCTAGTAGCGGATCACGTGGTGGTCCCGGAACTTGTGTGGTGAATACTTTCCAAACCCTGCGAGACATAGAAAACAATTACTTGATATCAGGAAATGAACAAAGTTGCCAATATGGTGCGATAATGATCGATTGAACTTACATGTCGAGCATTTTAGACATGTCCGCATAGTCCTCGGGTTCTTTTCATCTCAAGTCTAAGACGGTTACTAGTCCCTGCTCAAGCTTAATCTCTAGGAGAATATAGTGGAACCTGCGCACGCATGCATAAGTCATCAATTACATTACTATAACCTCGAGTAATAATTAAGGGAAACCGAATATGCACAAGACAATAACACTCACTTGAAGTTGTAAGGAAAGAGTATTGTATCTTTGTTTTGATTTATTACCAACACTACTAGGAAAAGGCTAATTAGTGGCGCACCTGTTTTGGCCATTAATGGCGCACTATAGGTGCGCCACTATTATCACGCCATTAGTAACAAATAGTAATGGCGCACCTCTGGTGCTCCATTAGTATCGCAGATAGCGCCATTACTATGCCTATCTTGTGCGCCATTACTATCTGACTTAGTAATGGCGCACCACATAGAAGTGCGCCATTACTAACAAATTTTTTTCAAATTTCTTTTCAGAATTTTTTTTCTATTTTTTTTCATTTTTTATTTATCTCGGGTCACTATGGCTTAATCTCGGGTCAATATGCTTAGTCTCAAGTCAAATCACACTCCGTGGTCAAACTTCCCGGAAGGTCACCCATCCTCACACTACTCTAGCCCGAACACGCTTAACTTCGCAGTTCTATCCAACCCCAGCACCAGCTCACTTCACAGTCACTTGTTGATTTATCTATCATATCAATCCTATTAAACCTTGTTGATGTCTAGGACTTTGTTCATGTTCATGAGTGTGATGAAATTTTGAAAAAAAATTCAAACATCCCTGTCATATTACGTATCTTATTTTGAAAAAAATTTCCAAAA
This sequence comes from Triticum aestivum, assembly GCF_018294505.1. NCBI lineage: Eukaryota > Viridiplantae > Streptophyta > Magnoliopsida > Poales > Poaceae > Triticum > Triticum aestivum. The sequence goes on from NC_057810.1 coordinate 16,092,275, forward strand.
AAAGAATTCAATACCAATTTTTTTTCTATTACTAGTGGCGCACCTAGCAAATGGTGCGCCACTAGTAAGTTTGAATTTTTTTCCATTTTCCCCCCTCTAGATCTTAGAAGCCACGTATCTTTCGTTCTGTTAGGGTTTTTGGGATTCTAAAAATCTTGAACAAAGTTCCCTTGGTTCAATTCGGATGTAACTTTTCGAGTAGATGATTTTTCATATAAAAAACTTTTTCATCCGAGTTAGTATGCAAAAGTTATGCCCATTTTTACAAATTCTCGAGAGATTTTGCAAATGAAGTCGAAATTCATATTTGCAAATTTTCCCAACAACTAGACCACATATCACATGGGAAACTTATTTTCTTTTATTTTTTTGACATTGTCATCATTTTCTTTTATTTTTTTAAAACTGAAAAGGCGATCCACAGGGGGGGTGCATTCGGTGGAAGTGGTGGCCAAGTTATTAATGGCGCACCGTGGCATGGTGCGCCATTACTAGTTCAACTAGTAATGGCGCACCACTCCCACGGTGCGCCATTAGTAGTTTTGACAAAAATTAAAAATTTTTTTTACTAATGGCGCACCCGCGATGTGGTGCACCATTAGTATTTGGGCACTAATGGCGTACCAACACATGGTGCTCCATTAGTATATAGTAATGGCGCACCACATGGCTGGTGCGCCATTAGTGTCGATTCCATCTATAGCCCTTTTCCTAGTAGCGGATCACGTGGTGGTCCCGGAACTTGTGTGGTGAATACTTTCCAAACCCTGCGAGACATAGAAAACAATTACTTGATATCAGGAAATGAACAAAGTTGCCAATATGGTGCGATAATGATCGATTGAACTTACATGTCGAGCATTTTAGACATGTCCGCATAGTCCTCGGGTTCTTTTCATCTCAAGTCTAAGACGGTTACTAGTCCCTGCTCAAGCTTAATCTCTAGGAGAATATAGTGGAACCTGCGCACGCATGCATAAGTCATCAATTACATTACTATAACCTCGAGTAATAATTAAGGGAAACCGAATATGCACAAGACAATAACACTCACTTGAAGTTGTAAGGAAAGAGTATTGTATCTTTGTTTTGATTTATTACCAACACTACTAGGAAAAGGCTAATTAGTGGCGCACCTGTTTTGGCCATTAATGGCGCACTATAGGTGCGCCACTATTATCACGCCATTAGTAACAAATAGTAATGGCGCACCTCTGGTGCTCCATTAGTATCGCAGATAGCGCCATTACTATGCCTATCTTGTGCGCCATTACTATCTGACTTAGTAATGGCGCACCACATAGAAGTGCGCCATTACTAACAAATTTTTTTCAAATTTCTTTTCAGAATTTTTTTTCTATTTTTTTTCATTTTTTATTTATCTCGGGTCACTATGGCTTAATCTCGGGTCAATATGCTTAGTCTCAAGTCAAATCACACTCCGTGGTCAAACATCCCGGAAGGTCACCCATCCTCACACTACTCTAGCCCGAACACGCTTAACTTCGCAGTTCTATCCAACCCCAGCACCAGCTCACTTCACAGTCACTTGTTGATTTATCTATCATATCAATCCTATTAAACCTTGTTGATGTCTAGGACTTTGTTCATGTTCATGAGTGTGATGAAATTTTGAAAAAAAATTCAAACATCCCTGTCATATTACGTATCTTATTTTGAAAAAAAATTCCAAAAAAAGAATTCAATACCAATTTTTTTTCTGTTACTAGTGGCGCACCTAGCAAATGGTGCGCCACTAGTAAGTTTGAATTTTTTTCCATTTTCCCCCCTCTAGATCTTAGAAGCCACGTATCTTTCGTTCTGTTAGGGTTGTTGGGATTCTAAAAATCTTGAACAAAGCTCCCTTGGTTCAATTCGGATGTAACTTTTCGAGTAGATGATTTTTCATATAAAAAACTTTTTCATCCGAGTTAGTATGCAAAAGTTATGCCCATTTTTACAAATTCTCGAGAGATTTTGCAAATGAAGTCGAAATTCATATTTGCAAATTTTCCCAACAACTAGACCACATATCACATAGGAAACTTATTTTCTTTTATTTTTTTGACATTTTCATCATTTTCTTTTATTTTTTTAAAACTGAAAAGGCGATCCACAGGGGGGGTGCATTCGGTGGAAGTGGTGGCCAAGTTATTAATGGCGCACCGTGGCATGGTGTCAACTAGTAATGGCGCACCACTCCCACGGTGCGCCATTAGTAGTTTTGACAAAAATTAAATTTTTTTTTACTAATGGCGCACCCGCGATGTGGTGCACCATTAGTATTTGGGCACTAATGGCGTACCAACACATGGTGCTCCATTAGTATATAGTAATGGCGCACCACATGTCTGGTGCGCCATTAGTGTCAATTCCATCTATAGCCCTTTTCCTATTAGCGGATCACGTGGTGGTCCCGGAACTTGTGTGGTGAATACTTTCCAAACCCTGTGAGACATAGAAAACAATTACGTGATATCAGGAAATGAACAAAGTTGCCAGTATGGTGCGATAATGATCGATTGAACTTACATGTCGAGCATTTTAGACATGTCCGCATAGTCCTCGGGTTCTTTTCATCTCAAGTCTAAGACGGTTACTAGTCCCTGCTCAAGCTTAATCTCTAGGAGAATATAGTGGAACCTGCGCACGCATGCATAAGTCATCAATTACATTACTATAACCTCGAGTAATAATTAAGGGAAACCGAATATGCACAAGACAATAACACTCACTTGAAGTTGTAAGGAAAGAGTATTGTATCTTTGTTTTGATTTATTACCAACACTACTAGGAAAAGGCTAATTAGTGGCGCACCTGTTTTGGCCATTAATGGCGCACTATAGGTGCGCCACTATTATCATGCCATTAGTAACAAATAGTAATGGCGCACCTCTGGTGCTCCATTAGTATCGCAGATAGCGCCATTACTATGCCTATCTTGTGCGCCATTACTATCTGACTTAGTAATGGCGCACCACATAGAAGTGCGCCATTACTAACAAATTTTTTTCAAATTTCTTTTCAGAATTTTTTTTCTATTTTTTTTCATTTTTTATTTATCTCGGGTCACTATGGCTTAATCTCGGGTCAATATGCTTAGTCTCAAGTCAAATCACACTCCGTGGTCAAACTTCCCGGAAGGTCACCCATCCTCACACTACTCTAGCCCGAACACGCTTAACTTCGCAGTTCTATCCAACCCCAGCACCAGCTCACTTCACAGTCACTTGTTGATTTATCTATCATATCAATCCTATTAAACCTTGTTGATGTCTAGGACTTTGTTCATGTTCATGAGTGTGATGAAATTTTGAAAAAAAATTCAAACATCCCTGTCATATTACTTATCTTATTTTGAAAAAAAATTCCAAAAAAAGAATTCAAAACCAATTTTTTTTTCTGTTACTAGTGGCGCACCTAGCAAATGGTGCGCCACTAGTAAGTTTGAATTTTTTTCCATTTTCCCCCCTCTAGATCTTAGAAGCCCCGTATCTTTCGTTCTGTTTGGGTTTTTGGGATTCTAAAAATATTGAACAAAGTTCCCTTGGTTCAATTCGGATGTAAATTTTCGAGTAGATGATTTTTCATATAAAAAACTTTTTCATCCGAGTTAGTATGCAAAAGTTATGCCCATTTTTACAAATTCTCGAGAGATTTTGCAAATGAAGTCGAAATTCATATTTGCAAATTTTCCCAACAACTAGACCACATATCACATGGGAAACTTATTTTCTTTTATTTTTTTTGACATTTTCATCATTTTCTTTTATTTTTTTGAAAACTGAAAAGGCGATCCACAGGGGGGGGTGCATTCGGTGGAAGTGGTGGCCAAGTTATTAATGGCGCACCGTGGCATGGTGCGCCATTACTAGTTCAACTAGTAATGGCGCACCACTCCCACGGTGCGCCATTAGTAGTTTTGACAAAAATTAAATTTTTTTTACTAATGGCGCACCCGCGATGTGGTGCACCATTAGTATTTGGACACTAATGGCGTACCAACACATGGTGTGCCATTAGTATATAGTAATGGCGCACCACATGTCTGGTGCGCCATTAGTGTCAATTCCATCTATAGCCCTTTTCCTAGTAGTGGATCACGTGGTGGTCCCGGAACTTGTGTGGTGAATACTTTCCAAACCCTGCGAGACATAGAAAACAATTACTTGATATCAGGAAATGAACAAAGTTGCCAATATGGTGCGATAATGATCGATTGAACTTACATGTCGAGCATTTTAGACATGTCCGCATAGTCCTCGGGTTCTTTTCATCTCAAGTCTAAGACGGTTACTAGTCCCTGCTCAAGCTTAATCTCTAGGAGAATATAGTGGAACCTGCGCACGCATGCATAAGTCATCAATTACATTACTATAACCTCGAGTAATAATTAAGGGAAACCGAATATGCACAAGACAATAACACTCACTTGAAGTTGTAAGGAAAGAGTATTGTATCTTTGTTTTGATTTATTACCAACACTACTAGGAAAAGGCTAATTAGTGGCGCACCTGTTTTGGCCATTAATGGCGCACTATAGGTGCGCCACTATTATCACGCCATTAGTAACAAATAGTAATGGCGCAACTCTGGTGCTCCATTAGTATCACAGTTAGCGCCATTACTATGACTATCTGGTGCGCCATTACTATCTGACTTAGTAATGGCGCACCACATAGAAGTGCGCCATTACTAACAATTTTTTTTCAAATTTCTTTTCAGAATTTTTTTTTCTATTTTTTTTTTCATTTTTTATTTATCTCGGGTCACTATGGCTTAATCTCGGGTCAATATGCTTAGTCTCAAGTCAAATCACACTCCGTGGTCAAACTTCCCGGAAGGTCACCCATCCTCACACTACTCTAGCCCGAACACGCTTAACTTCGCAGTTCTATCCAACCCCAGCACCAGCTCACTTCACAGTCACTTGTTGATTTATCTATCATATCAATCCTATTAAACCTTGTTGATGTCTAGGACTTTGTTCATGTTCGTGAGTGTGATGAAATTTTGAAAATAAATTACTAATGGCGCACCCGCGATGTGGTGCGCCATTAGTATTTGGACACTAATGGCGTACCAACACATGGTGCGCCATTAGTATATAGTAATGGCGCACCACATGTCTGGTGTGCCATTAGTGTCAATTCCATCTATAGCCCTTTTCCTAGTAGTGGATCACGTGGAGGTCCCGGAACTTGTGTGGTGAATACTTTCCAAACCCTGCGAGACATAGAAAACAATTACTTGATATCAGGAAATGAACAAAGTTGCCGATATGGTGCGATAATGATCGATTGAACTTACTTGTCGAGCATTTTAGACGTGTCCGCATAGTCCTCGGGATCTTTTCGTCTCAAGTCTAAGACGGTTACTAGTCCTTGCTCAAGCTTAATCTCTAGGAGAATATAGTGGAACATGCGCACACATGCATAACTCATCAATTACATTACTATAACCTCGAGTAATAATTAAGGGAAACCGAATATGCACAAGACAATAACACTCACTTGAAGTTGTAAGGAAAGAGTATTGTATCTTTGTTTTGATTTATTACCAACACTACTAGGAAAAGGCTAATTAGTGGCGCACCTGTTTTGGCCATTAATGGCGCACTATAGGTGCGCCACTATTATCACGCCATTAGTAACAAATAGTAATAGCGCACCTCTGGTGCTCCATTAGTATCGCAGATAGCGCCCTTACTATGCCTATCTGGTGCGCCATTACTATCTGACTTAGTAATGGTGCACCACATAGAAGTGCGCCATTACTAACAAATTTTTTTCAAATTTTTTTTCAGAATTTTTTTTCCATTTTTTTTTCATTTTTTATTAATCTCGGGTCACTATGGCTTAATCTCGGGTCAATATGCTTAATCTCAACTCAAATCACACTCCGTGGTCAAACTTCCCGGAAGGTCACCCATCCTCACACTACTCCAGCCCGAACACGCTTAACTTCGCAGTTCTATCCAACCCCAGCACCAGCTCACTTCACAGTCACTTGTTGATTTATCTATCATATCAATCCTATTAAACCTTGTTGATGTCTAGGACTTTGTTCATGTTCATGAGTGTGATGAAATTTTGAAAAAAAATTCAAACTTCCCTGTCATATTACGTATCTTATTTTGAAAAAAAATCCAAAAAAAAATCCAAAACCAATTTTTTTCTGTTACTAGTGGCGCACCTAGCAAATGGTGCGCCACTAGTAAGTTTGAATTTTTTTCCATTTTACCCCCTCTAGATCTTAGAAGCCTCGTATCTTTCGTTCTGTTAGGGTTTTTGGGATTCTAAAAATCTTGAACAAAATTCCCTTGGTTCAATTCGGATGTAACTTTTCGAGTAGATGATTTTTCATATAAAAAACTTTTTCATCCGAGTTAGTATGCAAAAGTTATGCCCATTTTTACAAATTCTCGAGAGGTTTTGCAAATGAAGTCGAAATTCATATTTGCAACTTTTCCCAATAACTAGACCACATATCACATGGGAAACTTATTTTCTTTTATTTTTTTGACATTTTCATCATTTTCTTTTATTTTTTTAAAACTGAAAGGGCGATCCACTGGGGGTGCATTCGGTGGAAGTGGTGGCCAAGTTATTAATGGTACACCGTGGCATGGTGCGCCATTACTAGTTGAACTAGTAATGGCGCACCACTCCCACGGTGCGCCATTAGTAGTTTTGACAAAAAATAAAAAAAAATTTACTAATGGCGCACCCGCGATGTGGTGCGCCATTAGTATTTGGACACTAATGGCGTACCAACACATGGTGCGCCATTAGTATATAGTAATGGCGCACCACATGTCTGGTGCGCCATTAGTGTCAATTCCATCTATAGCCCTTTTCCTAGTAGTGGATCACGTGGCGGTCCCGGAATTTGTGTGGCGAATACTTTCCAAACCCTACGAGACATAGAAAACAATTACTTGATATCAGGAAATGAATAAAGTTGCCGATATGGTGCGATAATGATCGATTGAACTTACTTGTCGAGCATTTTAGACATGTCCGCATAGTCCTCAGGATCTTTTCGTCTCAAGTCTAAGACGGTTACTAGTCCCTGCTCAAGCTTAATCTCTAGGAAAATATAGTGGAACCTGCGCACGCATGCATAACTCATCAATTACATTACTATAACCTCGAGTAATAATTAAGGGAAACCAAATATGCATAAGACAATAACACTCACTTAAAGTTGTAAGGAAAGAGTACTGTATCTTTGTTTTGATTTATTACCAACACTACTAGGAAAAGGCTTATTAGTGGCGCACCTGTTTTGGCCATTAATGGCGCACTATAGGTGCGCCACTATTATCACGCCATTAGTAACAAATAGTAATGGCGCACCTCTGGTGCTCCATTAGTATCGCAGATAGCGCCATTACTATGCCTATCTGGTGCGCCATTACTATCTGACTTAGTAATGGCGCACCACATAGAAGTGCGCCATTACTAACAAAAATTTTTCAAATTTTTTTCAGAATTTGTTTTCTATTTTTTCATTTTTTATTAATCTCGGGTCAATATGCTTAATCTCAAGTCAAATCACACTCCGTGGTCAAACTTCCCGGAAGGTCACCCATCCTCACACTACTCCAGACCGAACATGCTGAACTTCGCAGTTCTATCCAACCCCAGCACCAGCTCACTTCACAGTCACTTGTTGACTTATCTATCATATCAATCCTATTAAACCTTGTTGATGTCTAGGACTTTGTTCATGTTCATGAGTGTGATGAAATTTTGAAAAAAAATTCAAACTTCCCTGTCATATTACGTATCTTATTTTGAAAAAAAATTCAAAAAAAAAATTCAAAACCAATTTTTTTTCTGTTACTAGTGGCGCACCTAGCAAATGGTGCGCCACTAGTAAGTTTGAATTTTTTTTCCATTAACCCCCTCTAGATCTTAGAAGCCCCGTATCTTTCATTCTGTTAGGGTTTTTGGGATTCTAAAAATCTTGAGCATAGTTCCTTTGGTTCAATTCGGATGTAACTTTTCGAGTAGATGATTTTTCATATAAAAAACTTTTTCATCCGAGTTAGTATGCAAAAGTTATGCCCATTTTTACAAATTCTCGAGAGATTTTGCATATGAAGTCGAAATTCATATTTGCAAATTTTCCCAACAACTAGACCACATATCACATGGGAAACTTATTTTCTTTTATTTTTTTGACATTTTCATCATTTTCTTTTATTTTTTTTAAAACTGAAAACGCGATCCACTAGGGGGGTGCATTCGGTGGAAGTGGTGGCCAAGTTATTAATGGCGCACCGTGGCATGGTGCGCCATTACTAGTTCAACTAGTAATGGCGCACCACTCCCACGGTGCGCCATTAGTAGTTTTGACAAAATTAAAAAAAATTTTTACTAATGGCGCACCCGCGATGTGGTGCACCATTAGTATTTGGACACTAATGGCGTACCAACACATGGTGCGCCATTAGTATATAGTAATGGCGCACCACATGTCTGGTGCGCCATTAGTGTCAATTCCATCTATAGCCCTTTTCCTAGTAGTGGATCACGCGGCGGTCCCGGAACTTGTGTGGTGAATACTTTCCAAACCCTGCGAGACATAGAAAACAATTACTTGATATCAGGAAATGAACAAAGTTTCCCATATGGTGCGATAATGATCGATTGAACTTACTTGTCGAGCATTTTAGACATGTCCGCATAGTCCTCTTTATCTTTTCGTCTCAAGTCTAAGACGGTTACTAGTCCCTGCTCAAGCTTAATCTCTAGGAGAATATAGTGGAACCTGCGCACGCATGCATAACTCATCAATTACATTACTATAACCTCGAGTAATAATTAAGGGAAACCGAATATGCACAAGACAATAACATTCACTTGAAGTTGTAAGGAAAGAGTATTGTATCTTTGTTTTGATTTATTACCAACACTACTAGGAAAAGGCTAATTAGTGGGGCACCTGTTTTGCCCATTAATGGCGCACTATAGGTGCGCCACTATTATCACGCCATTAGTAACAAATAGTAATGGCGCAACTCTGGTGCTCCATTAGTATCGCAGATAGCGCCATTACATGCCTATCTGGTGCGCCATTACTATCTGACTTAGTAATGGCGCACCACATAGAAGTGCGCCATTACTAAAAAAATTCAAATTTTTTTTCAGAATTTTGTTCTATTTTTTTTTCATTTTTTATTAATCTCGGGTCACTATGGCTTAATCTCGGGTCAATATGCTTAATCTCAAGTCAAATCACACTCCGTGGTCAAACTTCCCGGAAGGTCACCCATCCTCACACTACTCCAGCCCAAACACGCTTAACTTCGCAGTTCTATCCAACCCCAGCACCAGCTCACTTCACAGTCACTTGTTGATTTATCTATCATATCAATCCTGTTAAACCTTGTTAATGTCTAGGACTTTGTTCATGTTCATGAGTGTGATGAAATTTTGAAAAAAAATTCAAACTTCCCTATCATATTACATATCTTATTTTGAAAAAAAATTCCAAAAAAAAATCAAAACCCATTTTTTTCTATTACTAGTGGCGCACGTAGCAAATGGTGCGCCACTAGTAAGTTTGAATTTTTTTCCATTTACCCCCTCTAGATCTTAGAAACCCTGTATCTTTCGTTCTGTTAGGGTTTTTGGGATTCTAAAAATCTTGAGCATAGTTCCCTTGGTTCAATTCGGATGTAACTTTTCGAGAAGATGATTTTTCATATAAAAAACTTTTTCATCCGAGTTAGTATGCAAAAGTTATGCCCATTTTTACAAATTCTCGAGATATTTTGCAAATGAAGTCGAAATTCATATTTGCAAATTTTCCCAACAACTAGACCACATATCACATGGGAAACTTATTTTCTTTTATTTTTTTGACATTTTCATCATTTTCTTTTATTTTTTTTAAACTGAAAAGGCAATCCACACGGGGGTGCATTCGGTGGAAGTGGTGGCCAAGTTATTAATGGCGCACCGTGGCATGGTGCGCCATTACTAGTTCAACTAGTAATGGCGCACCACTCCCACGGTGCGCCATTAGTAGTTTTGACAAAAAAATTTAAATGTTTTTTTTACTAATGGCGCACCCGCGATGTGGTGCGCCATTAGTATTTGGACACTAATGGCGTACCAACACATGGTGCGCCATTAGTATATAGTAATGGCGCACCACATGTCTGGTGCGCCATTAGTGTCAATTCAATCTATAGCCCTTTTCCTAGTAGTGGATCACGTGGCGGACCCGGAACTTGTGTGGTGAATACTTTCCAAACCCTGTGAGACATAGAAAACAATTACTTGATATCAGGAAATGAACAAAGTTGCCCATATGGTGCGATAATGATCGATTGAACTTACTTGTCGAGCATTTTAGACATGTCCGCATAGTACTCGAGATCTTTTCGTCTCAAGTCTAAGACAGTTACTAGTCCCTGCTCAAGCTTAATCTCTAGGAGAATATAGTGGAACCTGTGCACGCAGGCATAACTCATCAATTACATTACTATAACCTCGAGTAATAATTAAGGGAAACCGAATATGCACAAGACAATAACACTCACTTGAAGTTGTAAGGAAAGAGTATTGTATCTTTGTTTTGATTTATTACCAACACTACTAGGAAAAGGCTAATTAGTGGCGCACCTGTTTTGGCCATTAATGGCGCACTATAGGTGCACCACTATTATCACGCCATTAGTAACAAATAGTAATGGCGCACCTCTGGTGCTCCATTAGTATCGCAGATAGCGCCATTACCATGCCTATCTGGTGCGCCATTACTATCTGACTTAGTAATGGCGCACCACATAGTAGTGCGCCATTACTAACAAATTTTTTTCAAATTTTTTTTCAGAATTTTTTTTCTATGTTTTTTCATTTTTTATTAATCTCGGGTCACTATGGCTTAATTTCGGGTCAATATGCTTAATCTCAAGTCAAATCAAACTCCATGGTCAAACATCCCGGAAGGTCACCCATCCTCACACTACTCCAGCCCGAACACGCTTAACTTCGCAGTTCTATCCAACCCCAGCACCAGCTCACTTCACGGTCACTTGTTGATTTATCTATCATATCAATCCTATTAAACCTTGTTGATGTCTAGGACTTTGTTCATGTTCATGAGTGTGATGAAATTTTGAAAAAAAATTCAAACTTCCCTGTCATATTACGTATCTTATTTTGAAAAAAAATTCCAAAAAAAAATCAAAACCAATTTTTTTTTCTGTTACTAGTGGCGCACCTAGCAAATGGTGCGCCACTAGTAAGTTTGAATTTTTTTTAAATTTCCCCCCCTTTAGACCTTAGAAGCCCCGTATCTTTCATTCTGTTAGGGTTTTTTTGATTCTAAAAATCTTGAACAAAGTTCCCTTGGTTCAATTCGAATGTAACTTTTCGAGTAGATGATTTTTCATATAAAAAACTTTTTCATCCGAGTTAGTATGCAAAAGTTATGCCCATTTTTACAAATTCTCGAGAGATTTTGCAAATGAAGTCGAAATTCATACTTGCAAATTTTCCCAACAACTAGACCATATATCACATGGGAAACTTATTTTCTTTTATTTTTTTGACATTTTATTTTATTTTTTTAAGACTGAAAAGGCGATCCACAGGTGGGGGTGCATTCGGTGGAAGTGGTGGCCAAGTTATTAATGGCGCACCGTGGCATGGTGCGCCATTACTAGTTCAACTAGTAATGGTGCACCACTCCAACGGTGCGCCATTAGTAGTTTTGACCAAAATTAAAAAAAATTTACTAATGGCGCACCCGCGATGTGGTGCGCCATTTGTATTTGGACACTAATGGTGTACCAACACATGGTGCACCATTAGTATATAGTAATGGCGCACCACATGTCTGGTGCGCCATTAGTGTCAATTCCATCTATAGCCCTTTTCCTAGTAGTGGATCACGTGGCGGTCCCGGAACTTGTGTGGTGAATACTTTCCAAACCCTGTGAGACATAGAAAACAATTACTTGATATCAGGAAATGAACAAAGTTGCCCATATGGTGCGATAATGATCGATTGAACTTACTTGTCGAGCATTTTAGACATGTCCGCATAGTCCTCGGGATCTTTTCGTCTCAAGTCTAAGACAGTTACTAGTCCCTGCTCAAGCTTAATCTCCAGGAGAATATAGTGGAACCTGTGCACGCATGCATAACTCATCAATTACATTACTATAACCTCGAGTAATAATTAAGGGAAACCGAATATGCACAAGACAATAACACTCACTTGAAGTTGTAAGGAAAGAGTATTGTATCTTTGTTTTGATTTATTACGAACACTACTAGGAAAAGGCTAATTAGTGGCGCACCTGTTTTGGCCATTAATGGCGCACTATAGGTGCACCACTATTATCACGCCATTAGTAACAAATAGTAATGGCGCACCTCTGGTGCTCCATTAGTATCGTAGATAGCGCCATTACCATGCCTATCTGGTGCGCCATTACTATCTGACTTAGTAATGGCGCACCACATAGAAGTGCGCCATTACTAACAAATTTTTTTCAAATTTTTTTTCAGAATTTTTTTTCTATGTTTTTTCATTTTTTATTAATCTCGGGTCACTATGGCTTAATTTCGGGTCAATATGCTTAATCTCAAGTCAAATCAAACTCCGTGGTCAAACATCCCGGAAGGTCACCCATCCTCACACTACTCCAGCCCGAACACGCTTAACTTCGCAGTTCTATCCAACCCCAGCACCAGCTCACTTCACAGTCACTTGTTGATTTATCTATCATATCAATCCTATTAAACCTTGTTGATGTCTAGGACTTTGTTCATGTTCATGAGTGTGATGAAATTTTGACAAAAAATTCAAACTTCCCTGTCATATTACGTATCTTATTTTGAAAAAAAATTCCAAAAAAAAATTCAAAACCAATTTTTTTTCTGTTACTAGTGGCGCACCTAGCAAATGGTGCGCCACTAGTAAGTTTGAATTTTTTTTCCATTTCCCCCCCTTTAGACCTTAGAAGCCCCGTATCTTTCATTCTGTTAGGGTTTTTTTGATTCTAAAAATCTTGAACTAAGTTCCCTTGGTTCAATTCGAATGTAACTTTTCGAGTAGATGATTTTTCATATAAAAAACTTTTTCATCCGAGTTAGTATGCAAAAGTTATGCCCATTTTTACAAATTCTCGAGAGATTTTGCAAATGAAGTCGAAATTCATATTTGCAAATTTTCCCAACAACTAGACCACATATCACATGGGAAACTTATTTTCTTTTATTTTTTTTGACATTTTATTTTATTTTTTTTAAGACTGAAAAGGCGATCCACAGGTGGGGGTGCATTCGGTGGAAGTGGTGGCCAAGTTATTAATGGCGCACCGTGGCATGGTGCGCCATTACTAGTTCAACTAGTAATGGTGCACCACTCCAACGGTGCGCCATTAGTAGTTTTGACCAAAATTAAAAAAAAAATTACTAATGGCGCACCCGCGATGTGGTGCGCCATTAGTATTTGGACACTAATGGTGTACCAACACATGGTGCACCATTAGTATATAGTAATGGCGCACCACATGTCTGGTGCGCCATTAGTGTCAATTCCATCTATAGCCCTTTTCCTAGTAGTGGATCACGTGGCGGTCCCGGAACTTGTGTGGTGAATACTTTCCAAACCCTGCGAGACATAGAAAACAATTACTTGATATCAGGAAATGAACAAAGTTGCCAATGTGGTGCGATAATGATCGATTGAACTTACTTGTCGAGCATTTTAGACATGTCCGCATAGTCCTCAGGATCTTTTCGTCTCAAGTCTAAGACGGTTACTAGTCCCTGCTCAAGCTTAATCTCTAGGAGAATATAGTGGAACCTGCGCACGCATGCATAACTCATCAATTACATTACTATAACCTCGAGTAATAATTAAGGGAAACCGAATATGCACAAGACAATAACACTCACTTGAAGTTGTAAGGAAAGAGTATTGTATCTTTGTTTTGATTTACTACCAACACTACTAGGAAAAGGCTAATTAGTGGCGCACCTATTTTGGCCATTAATGGCGCACTATAGGTGCGCCACTATTATCACGCCATTAGTAACAAATAGTAATGGCGCACCTCTGGTGCTCCATTAGTATCGCAGATAGCGCCATTACTATGCCTATCTGGTGCGCCATTACTATCTGACTTAGTAATGGCGCACCACATAGAAGTGCGCCATTACTAACAAATTTTTTTCAAATTTTTTTTCAGAATTTTTTTTCATTTTTTATTAATCTCGGGTCACTATGGCTTAATCTCGGGTCAATATGCTTAATCTCAAGTCAAATCACACTCCGTGGTCAAACTTCTCGGAAGGTCACCCATCCTCACACTACTCCAGCCCGAACATGCTGAACTTCACAGTTCTATCCAACCCCAGCACCAGCTCACTTCACAGTCACTTGTTGATCTATCTATCATATCAATCCTATTAAACCTTGTTGATGTCTAGGACTTTGTTCATGTTCATGAGTGTGATGAAATTTTGAAAAAAAATTCAAACTTCCCTGTCATATTACGTATCTTATTTTGAAAAAAAATTCCAAAAAAAAAATTCAAAACCAATTTTTTTTCTGTTACTAGTGGCGCACCTAGCAAATGGTGCGCCACTAGTAAGTTTGAATTTTTTTCCATTTTCCCCCCTCTAGATCTTAGAAGCCCCGTATCTTTTGTTCTGTTAGGGTTTTTGGGATTCTAAAAATCTTGAACAACGTTCCCTTGGTTCAATTCGGATGTAACTTTTCGGGTAGATGATTTTTCATATAAATAACTTTTTCATCCGAATTAGTATGCAAAAGTTATGCCCATTTTTACAAATTCTCGAGAGATTTTGCAAATGAAGTCGAAATTCATATTTGCAAATTTTCACAACAACTAGACCACATATCACATGGGAAACTTATTTTCTTTTATTTTGTTGACATTTTCATCATTTTCTTTTATTTTTTTAAACTAAAAAGGCGATCCACAGGGGGGGTGCATTCGGTGGATGTGGTGGCCAAGTTATTAATGGCGCACCGTGGCATGGTGCGCCATTACTAGTTCAACTAGTAATGGCGCACCACTCCCACGGTGCGCCATTAGTAGTTTTGACAAAAATTAAAAAAAAATTACTAATGGCGCACCCGCGATGTGGTGCGCCATTAGTATTTGGACACTAATGGCGTACCAACACATGGTGTGCCATTAGTATATAGTAATGGCGCACCACATGTCTGGTGCGCCATTAGTGTCAATTCCATCTATAGCCCTTTTTCTAGTAGTGGATCACGCGGCGGTCCCGAAACTTGTGTGGTGAATACTTTCCAAACCCTGCGAGACATAGAAAACAATTACTTGATATCAGGTAATGAACAAAGTTGCCGATATGGTGCGATAATGATCGATTGAACTTACTTGTCGAGCATTTTAGACATGTCCGCATAGTCCTCGGGATCTTTTCGTGTCAAGTCTAAGATGGTTACCAGTCCCTGCTCAAGCTTAATCTCTAGGAGAATATAGTGGAACCTGCGCACGCATGCATAACTCATCAATTACATTACTATAACCTGGAGTAATAATTAAGGCAAACCGAATATGCACAAGACAATAACACTCACTTGAAGTTGTAAGGAAAGAGTATTGTATCTTTGTTTTGATTTATTACCAACACTACTAGGAAAAGGCTAATTAGTGGCGCACCTGTTTTGGCCATTAATGGCGCACTATAGGTGCGCCACTATTATCACGCCATTAGTAACAAATAGTAATGGCGCACCTCTGGTGCTCCATTAGTATCGCAGATAGCGCCATTACTATGCCTATCCGGTGCGTCATTACTATCTTACTTAGTAATGGCGCACCACATAGAAGTGCGCCATTACTAGCAAATTTTTTTCAAATTTTTTTTCAAATTTTTTTTCTATTTTTTTTCATTTTTTATTAATCTCGGGTCACTATGGCTTAATCTCGGGTCAATATGCTTAATCTCAAGTCAAATCACACTCTGTGGTCAAACTTCCCGGAAGGTCACCCATCCTCACACTACTCCAGCCCGAACACGGTTAAATTCGCAGTTCTATCCAACCCCAGCACCAGCTCACTTCACAGTCACTTGTTGATTTATCTATCATATCAATCCTATTAAATCTTGTTGATGTCTAGGACTTTGTTCATGTTCATGAGTGTGATGAAATTTTGAAAAAAAATTCAAACTTCCCTGTCATATTACGTATCTTATTTTGAAAAAAATTCCAAAAAAAAATTTCAAAACCAATTTTTTTCTGTTACTAGTGGCGCACCTAGCAAATGGTGCGCCACTAGTAAGTTTGAATTTTTTTCCATTTTCCCCCCTCTAGATCTTAGAAGCCCCGTATGTTTTGTTCTGTTAGGGTTTTTGGGATTCTAAAAATCTTGAACAAAGTTCCCTTGGTTCAATTCGGATGTAACTTTTCGGGTAGATGATTTTTCATATAAAAACTTTTTCATCCGAGTTAGTATGCAAAAGTTATGCCCGTTTTTACAAATTCTCGAGAGATTTTGCAAATGAAGTCAAAATTCATATTTGCAAATTTTCCCAACAACTAGACCACATATCACATGGGAAACTTATTTTCTTTTATTTTTTTGACATTTTCATCTTTTTCTTTTATTTTTTTTAAAACTGAAAAGGCGATCCACAGGGGGGTGCATTCGGTGGAAGTGGTGGCCAAGTTATTAATGGCGCACCGTGGCATGGTGCGCCATTACTAGTTCAACTAGTAATGGGGCACCACTCCCATGGTGCGCCATTAGTAGTTTTGACAAAAATTAAATTTTTTTTACTAATGGCGCACCCGCGATGTGGTGCGCCATTAGTATTTGGACACTAATGGCGTACCAACACATGGTGCGCCATTAGTATATAGTAATGGCACACCACATGTCTGGTGCGCCATTAGTGTCAATTCCATCTATAGCCCTTTTCCTAGTAGTGGATCACGTGGCGGTCCCGGAACTTGTGTGGTGAATACTTTCCAAACCCTGCGAGACATAGAAAACAATTACTTGATATCAGGAAATGAACAAAGTTGCCGATATGGTGCGATAATGATCGATTGAACTTACTTGTCGAGCATTTTAGACATGTCCGCATAGTCCTCGGGATCTTTTCGTCTCAAGTCTAAGACGGTTACTAGTCCCTGCTCAAGCTTAATCTCTAGGAGAATATAGTGGAACCTGCGCACGCATGCATAACTCATCAATTACATTACTATAACCTCGAGTAATAATTAAGGGAAACCGAATATGCACAAGACAATAACACTCACTTGAAGTTGTAAGGAAAGAGTATTGTATCTTTGTTTTGATTTATTACCAACACTACTAGGAAAAGGATAATTAGTGGCGCACCTGTTTTGGCCATTAATGGCGCACTATAGGTGCGCCACTATTATCACGCCATTAGTAACAAATAGTAATGGCGCGCCTCTGGTGCTCCATTAGTATCGCAGATAGCGCCATTACTATGCCTATCTGGTGCGCCATTACTATCTGACTTAGTAATGGCGCACCACATAGAAGTGCGCCATTACTAACAATTTTTTTTCAAAAAAAATTTCAGAATTTTTTTTCTATTTTTTTCATTTTTTATTAATCTCGGGTCACTATGGCTTAATCTCGGGTCAATATGCTTAATCTCAAGTCAAATCACACTCCGTGGTCAAACTTCTCGGAAGGTCACCCATCCTCACACTACTCCAGCCCGAACACGCTTAACTTCGCAGTTCTATCCAACCCTAGCACCAGCTCACTTCACAGTCACTTGTTGATTTATCTATCATATCAATCCTATTAAACCTTGTTGATGTCTAGGACTTTGTTCATGTTCATGAGTGTGATGAAATTTTGAAGAAAAATTCAAACTTCCCTGTCATATTACGTACCTTATTTTGAAAAAAATTCCAAAAAAAATCGGAACCAATTTTTTTCTGTTACTAGTGCCGCACCTAGCAAATGGTGCGCCACTAGTAAGTTTGAATTTTTTTCCATTTTCCCCCCTCTAGATCTTAGAAGCCCCGTATCTTTCGTTCTGTTAGGGTTTTTGGGATTCTAAAAATCTTGAACAAATTTCCCTCGGTTCAATTCGGATGTAACTTTTCGAGTAGATGATTTTTCATATAAAAAACTTTTTCATCCGAGTTAGTATGCAAAAGTTATGCCCATTTTTACAAATTCTCGAGAGATTTTGCAAATGAAGTCGAAATTCATATTTGCAAATTTTCCCAACAACTAGACCACATATCACATGGGAAACTTATTTTCTTTTATTTTTTTT
>NC_057810.1:16110692-16112220 GCF_018294505.1 Triticum aestivum
GGGGGGGGTGCATTCGGTGGAAGTGGTGGCCAAGTTATTAATGGTGCACCGTGGCATGGTGCGTCATTACTAGTTCAACTAGTAATGGGGCACCACTCCCACGGTGCGCCATTAGTACTTTTGACAAAAAAATAATTTTTTTTACTAATGCCGCACCCGCGATGTGGTGCGCCATTAGTATTTGGACACTAATGGCGTACCAACACATGGTGCGCCATTAGTATATAGTAATGGCGCACCACATGTCTGGTGCGCCATTAGTGTCAATTCCATCTATAGCCCTTTTCCTAGTAGTGGATCACGTGGCGGTCCCGGAACTTGTGTGGTGAATACTTTCCAAACCCTGCGAGACATAGAAAACAATTACTTGATATCAGGAAATGAACAAAGTTGCCGATATGGTGCGATAATGATCGATTGAACTTACTTGTCGAGCATTTTAGACGTGTCCGCATAGTCCTCGGGATCTTTTTGTCTCAAGTCTAAGACGGTTACTAGTCCCTGCTCAAGCTTAATCTCTAGGAGAATATAGTGGAACCTGCGCATGCATGCATAACTCATCAATTACATTACTATAACCTCGAGTAATAATTAAGGGAAACCGAATATGCACAAGACAATAACACTCACTTGAAGTTGTAAGGAAAGAGTATTGTATCTTTGTTTTGATTTATTACCAACACTATTAGGAAAAGGCTAATTAGTGGCGCACCTGTTTTGGCCATTAATGGCGCACTATAGGTGCGCCACTATTATCACGCCATTAGTAACAAATAGTAATGGCGCACCTCTGGTGCTCCATTAGTATCGCAGATAGCGCCATTACTATGCCTATCTGGTGCGCCATTACTATCTGACTTAGTAATGGCGCACCACATAGAAGTGCGCCATTACTAACAAATTTTTTTCAAATTTTTTTCAGAATTTTTTTTCTATTTTTTTTCATTTTTTATTAATCTCGGGTCACTATGGCTTAATCTCGGGTCAATATGCTTAATCTCAAGTCAAATCACACTCCATGGTCAAACTTCCCGGAAGGTCACCCATCCTCACACTACTCCAGCCCGAACACGCTTAACTTCGCAGTTCTATCCAACCCCAGCACCAGCTCACTTCACAGTCACTTGTTGATTTATCTATCATATCAATCCTATTAAACCTTGTTAATGTCCAGGACTTTGTTCATGTTCATGAGTGTGATGAAATTTTGAAAAAAAAAATCAAACTTCCCTGTCATATTACGTATCTTATTTTGAAAAAAAATTCCAAAAAAAAAATTCAAAACCAATTTTTTTTCTGTTACTAGTGGCGCACCTAGCAAATGGTGCGCCACTAGTAAGTTTGAATTTTTTTCCATTTTCCCCCCTCTAGATCTTAGAAGCCCCGTATCTTTCGTTCTATTAGGGTTTTGGGGATTCTAAATATCTTGAACAAAGTTCCCTTGGTTCAACTCGGATGTAACTTTTCGAGTAGATGATTTTTCATATAAAAAACTTTTTCATCCGAGTTAGTATGCAAAAGTTATGCC
>NC_057810.1:16112416-16115713 GCF_018294505.1 Triticum aestivum
ATGGCGCACCGTGGCATGGTGCGCCATTACTAGTTCAACTAGTAATGGCGCACCACTCCCACGGTGCGCCATTAGTAGTTTTGACAAAAAAATTTAATTTTTTTTTACTAATGGCGCACCCGCGATGTGGTGCGCCATTAGTATTTGGACATTAATGGCGTACCAACACATGGTGCGCCATTAGTATATAGTAATGGCGCACCACATGTCTGGTGCGCCATTAGTGTCAATTCCATCTATAGCCCTTTTCCTAGTAGTGGATCACGTGGCGGTCCCGGAACTTGTGTGGCGAATACTTTCGAAACCCTGCGAGACATAGAAAACAATTACTTGATATCAGGAAATGAACAAAGTTGCCGATATGGTGCGATAATGATCGATTGAACTTACTTGTCGAGCATTTTTGACATGTCCGCATAGTCCTAGGGATCTTTTCGTCTCAAGTCTAAGACGGTTACTAGTCCCTGCTCAAGCTTAATCTCTAGGAGAATATATTGGAACCTGCGCATGCATGCATAACTCATCAATTACATTACTATAACCTCGAGTAATAATTAAGGGAAACTGAATATGCACAAGACAATAACACTCACTTGAAGTTGTATGGAAAGAGTATTGTATCTTTGTTTTGATTTATTACCAACACTACTAGGAAAAGGCTAATCAGTGGCACACCTGTTTTGGCCATTAATGGCGCACTATAGGTGCGCCACTATTATCACGCCATTAGTAACAAATAGTAATGGCGCACCTCTGGTGCACCATTAGTATCGCAGATAGCGCCATTACTATGCCTATCTGGTGCGCCATTACTATCTGACTTAGTAATAGAAGTGCGCCATTACTAACAAATTTTTTTCAAATTTTTTTTCAGAATTTTTTTTCTATTTTTTTTCATTTTTTATTAATCTCGGGTCACTATGGCTTAATCTCGGGTCAATATGCTTAATCTCAAGTCAAATCTCACTCCGTGGTCAAACTTCCTGGAAGGTCACCCATCCTCACACTACTCCCGCCCGAACACGCTTAACTTTGCAGTTCTATCCAACCCCAGCACCAGCTCACTTCACAGTCACTTGTTGATTTATCTATCATATCAATCCTATTAAACCTTGTTGATGTCTAGGACTTTGTTCATGTTCATGAGTGTGATGAAATTTTGAAAAAAAATTCAAACTTCCCTGTCATACTACGTATCTTATTTCGAAAAAAATTCCAAAAAAAAATTGAAAACCATTTTTTTGTGTTACTAGTGGCGCACCTAGAAAATGGTGCGCCACTAGTAAGTTTGAATTTTTTTCCATTTTCCCCCCTCTAGATCTTAGAAGCCCCATATCTTTCGTTCTGTTAGGGTTTTTGGGATTCTAAAAATCTTGAACAAAGTTCCCTTGGTTCAATTCGGATGTAACTTTTCGAGTAGATGATTTTTCATATAAAAAACTTTTTCATCCGAGTTAGTATGCAAAAGTTATGCCCATTTTTACAAATTCTCGAGAGATTTTGCAAATGAAGTCGAAATTCATATTTGCAAATTTTCCCAACAACTAGACCACATATCACATGGGAAACTTATTTTCTTTTCTTTTTTTGACATTTTCATCATTTTCTTTTATTTTTTTTAAACTGAAAAGACGATCCACTGGGGGTGGCCAAGTTATTAATGGCGCACCGTGGCATGGTGCGCCATTACTAGTTCAACTAGTAATGGCGCACCACTCCCATGGTGCGCCATTAGTAGTTTTGACAAAAAATTTAATTTTTTTTTACTAATGGCGCACCCGCGGTGTGGTGCGCCATTAGTATTTGGACACTAATGGCGTACCAACACATGGTGCGCCATTAGTATATATTAATGGCGCACCACATGTCTGGTGCGCCATTAGTGTCAATTCCATCTATAGCCCTTTTCCTAGTAGTGGATCACGTGGCGGTCCCGGAACTTGTGTGGTGAATACTTTCCAAACCCTGCAAGAAATAGAAAACAATTACTTGATATCAGGAAATGAACAAAGTTGCCGATATGGTGCGATAATGATCGATTGAACTTACTTGTCGAGCATTTTAGACATGTCCGCATAGTCCTCGGGATCTTTTTGTCTCAAGTCTAAGACGGTTACTAGTCCCTGCTCAAGCTTAATCTCTAGGAGAATATAGTGGAACCTGCGCATGCATGCATAACTCATCAATTACATTACTATAACCTTGAGTAATAATTAAGGGAAACCGAATATGCACAAGACAATAACACTCACTTGAAGTTGTAAGGAAAGAGTATTGTATCTTTGTTTTGATTTATTACCAACACTATTAGGAAAAGGCTAATTAGTGGCGCACCTGTTTTGGCCATTAATGGCGCACTATAGGTGCGCCACTATTATCACGCCATTAGTAACAAATAGTAATGGCGCACCTCTGGTGCTCCATTAGTATCGCAGATAGCGCCATTACTATGCCTATCTGGTGCGCCATTACTATCTGACTTAGTAATGGCGCACCACATAGAAGTGCGCCATTACTAACAAATTTTTTTCAAATTTTTTTCAGAATTTTTTTTCTATTTTTTTTCATTTTTTATTAATCTCGGGTCGCTATGGCTTAATCTCGGGTCAATATGCTTAATCTCAAGTCAAATCACACTCCATGGTAAACTTCCCGGAAGGTCATCCATCCTCACACTACTCCAGCCCGAACACGCTTAACTTCACAGTTCTATCCAACCCCAGCACCAGCTCACTTCACAGTCACTTGTTGATTTATCTATCATATCAATCCTATTAAACCTTGTTAATGTCTAGGAATTTGTTCATGTTCATGAGTGTGAAGAAATTTTGAAAAAAAAAATCAAACTTCCCTGTCATATTACGTATCTCATTTTGAAAAAAAATTCCAAAGAGAATTCAAAACCAATTTTTTTTCTGTTACTAGTGGCGCACCTAGCAAATGGTGCGCCACTAGTAAGTTTGAATTTTTTTCCATTTCCCCCCCTCTAGATCTTAGAAGCCCCGTATCTTTTGTTCTGTTAGGGTTTTTGGGATTCTAAAAATCTTGAACAACGTTCCCTTGGTTCAATTCGGATGTAACTTTTCGAGTAGATGATTTTTCATATAAAAAACTTTTTCATCCGAGTTAGTATGCAAAAGTTATGCCCATTTTTACAAATTCTCGAGAGATTTTGCAAATGAGGTCGAAATTCATATTTGCAAATTTTCCCAACAACTAGACGACATATCACATGGGAAACTTATTTTCTTTTATTTTTTTGACATTTTCATCATTTTCTTTTATTTTTTTTAAACT
>NC_057810.1:16116195-16124528 GCF_018294505.1 Triticum aestivum
ATGGCGCACCGTGGCATGGTGCGCCATTACTAGTTCAACTAGTAATGGCGCACCACTCCCACGGTGCGCCATTAGTAGTTTTGACAAAAAAATTTAATTTTTTTTTACTAATGGCGCACCCGCGATGTGGTGCGCCATTAGTATTTGGACATTAATGGCGTACCAACACATGGTGCGCCATTAGTATATAGTAATGGCGCACCACATGTCTGGTGCGCCATTAGTGTCAATTCCATCTATAGCCCTTTTCCTAGTAGTGGATCACGTGGCGGTCCCGGAACTTGTGTGGCGAATACTTTCGAAACCCTGCGAGACATAGAAAACAATTACTTGATATCAGGAAATGAACAAAGTTGCCGATATGGTGCGATAATGATCGATTGAACTTACTTGTCGAGCATTTTTGACATGTCCGCATAGTCCTAGGGATCTTTTCGTCTCAAGTCTAAGACGGTTACTAGTCCCTGCTCAAGCTTAATCTCTAGGAGAATATATTGGAACCTGCGCATGCATGCATAACTCATCAATTACATTACTATAACCTCGAGTAATAATTAAGGGAAACTGAATATGCACAAGACAATAACACTCACTTGAAGTTGTATGGAAAGAGTATTGTATCTTTGTTTTGATTTATTACCAACACTACTAGGAAAAGGCTAATCAGTGGCACACCTGTTTTGGCCATTAATGGCGCACTATAGGTGCGCCACTATTATCACGCCATTAGTAACAAATAGTAATGGCGCACCTCTGGTGCACCATTAGTATCGCAGATAGCGCCATTACTATGCCTATCTGGTGCGCCATTACTATCTGACTTAGTAATAGAAGTGCGCCATTACTAACAAATTTTTTTCAAATTTTTTTTCAGAATTTTTTTTCTATTTTTTTTCATTTTTTATTAATCTCGGGTCACTATGGCTTAATCTCGGGTCAATATGCTTAATCTCAAGTCAAATCTCACTCCGTGGTCAAACTTCCCGGAAGGTCACCCATCCTCACACTACTCCCGCCCGAACACGCTTAACTTTGCAGTTCTATCCAACCCCAGCACCAGCTCACTTCACAGTCACTTGTTGATTTATCTATCATATCAATCCTATTAAACCTTGTTGATGTCTAGGACTTTGTTCATGTTCATGAGTGTGATGAAATTTTGAAAAAAAATTCAAACTTCCCTGTCATACTACGTATCTTATTTCGAAAAAAATTCCAAAAAAAAATTGAAAACCATTTTTTTTTCTGTTACTAGTGGCGCACCTAGAAAATGGTGCGCCACTAGTAAGTTTGAATTTTTTTCCATTTTCCCCCCTCTAGATCTTAGAAGCCCCATATCTTTCGTTCTGTTAGGGTTTTTGGGATTCTAAAAATCTTGAACAAAGTTCCCTTGGTTCAATTCGGATGTAACTTTTCGAGTAGATGATTTTTCATATAAAAAACTTTTTCATCCGAGTTAGTATGCAAAAGTTATGCCCATTTTTACAAATTCTCGAGAGATTTTGCAAATGAAGTCGAAATTCATATTTGCAAATTTTACCAACAACTAGACCACATATCACATGGGAAACTTATTTTCTTTTCTTTTTTTGACATTTTCATCATTTTCTTTTATTTTTTTAAACTGAAAAGACGATCCACTGGGGGTGGCCAAGTTATTAATGGCGCACCGTGGCATGGTGCGCCATTACTAGTTCAACTAGTAATGGCGCACCACTCCCATGGTGCGCCATTAGTAGTTTTGACAAAAAATTTAATTTTTTTTTTACTAATGGTGCACCCGCGGTGTGGTGCGCCATTAGTATTTGGACACTAATGGCGTACCAACACATGGTGCGCCATTAGTATATATTAATGGCGCACCACATGTCTGGTGCGCCATTAGTGTCAATTCCATCTATAGCCCTTTTCCTAGTAGTGGATCACGTGGCGGTCCCGGAACTTGTGTGGTGAATACTTTCCAAACCCTGCAAGAAATAGAAAACAATTACTTGATATCAGGAAATGAACAAAGTTGCCGATATGGTGCGATAATGATCGATTGAACTTACTTGTCGAGCATTTTAGACATGTCCGCATAGTCCTCGGGATCTTTTTGTCTCAAGTCTAAGACGGTTACTAGTCCCTGCTCAAGCTTAATCTCTAGGAGAATATAGTGGAACCTGCGCATGCATGCATAACTCATCAATTACATTACTATAACCTTGAGTAATAATTAAGGGAAACCGAATATGCACAAGACAATAACACTCACTTGAAGTTGTAAGGAAAGAGTATTGTATCTTTGTTTTGATTTATTACCAACACTATTAGGAAAAGGCTAATTAGTGGCGCACCTGTTTTGGCCATTAATGGCGCACTATAGGTGCGCCACTATTATCACGCCATTAGTAACAAATAGTAATGGCGCACCTCTGGTGCTCCATTAGTATCGCAGATAGCGCCATTACTATGCCTATCTGGTGCGCCATTACTATCTGACTTAGTAATGGCGCACCACATAGAAGTGCGCCATTACTAACAAATTTTTTTCAAATTTTTTTCAGAATTTTTTTTCTATTTTTTTTCATTTTTTATTAATCTCGGGTCGCTATGGCTTAATCTCGGGTCAATATGCTTAATCTCAAGTCAAATCACACTCCATGGTAAACTTCCCGGAAGGTCATCCATCCTCACACTACTCCAGCCCGAACACGCTTAACTTCGCAGTTCTATCCAACCCCAGCACCAGCTCACTTCACAGTCACTTGTTGATTTATCTATCATATCAATCCTATTAAACCTTGTTAATGTCTAGGAATTTGTTCATGTTCATGAGTGTGAAGAAATTTTGAAAAAAAAAATCAAACTTCCCTGTCATATTACGTATCTCATTTTGAAAAAAAATTCCAAAGAGAATTCAAAACCAATTTTTTTTCTGTTACTAGTGGCGCACCTAGCAAATGGTGCGCCACTAGTAAGTTTGAATTTTTTTCCATTTTCCCCCCTCTAGATCTTAGAAGCCCCGTATCTTTCGTTCTGTTAGGGTTTTGGGGATTCTAAATATCTTGAACAAAGTTCCCTTGATTCAATTCGGATGTAACTTTTCGAGTAGATGATTTTTCATATAAAAAACTTTTTCATCCGAGTTAGTATGCAAAAGTTATGCCCATTTTTACAAATTCTCGAGAGATTTTGCAAATGAAGTCCAAATTCATATTTGCAAATTTTCCCAACAACTAGACCACATATCACATGGGAAACTTATTTTCTTTTCTTTTTTTGACATTTTCATCATTTTCTTTTATTTTTTTTAAAACTGAAAAGGCGATCCACAGAGGGGGGGGGGTGCATTCTGTGGAAGTGGTGGCCAGGTTATTAATGGCGCACCGTGGCATGGTGCGCCATTACTAGTTCAACTAGTAATGGCGCACCACTCCCACGGTGCACCATTAGTAGTTTTGACAAAAAAATTTAAATTTTTTTTTACTAATGGCGCAACCGCGATGTGGTGCGCCATTAGTATTTGGACACTAATGGTGTACCAAGACATGGTGCGCCATTAGTATATAGTAATGGCGCACCACATGTCTGGTGTGCCATTAGTGTCAATTCCATCTATAGCCATTTTCCTAGTAGTGGATCACGTGGCGGTCCCGGAACTTGTGTGGCGAATACTTTCCATACCCTGCGAGACATAGAAAACAATTACTTGATATCAGGAAATGAACAAAGTTGCCGATATGGTGCGATAATGATCGATTGAACTTACTTGTCGAGCATTTTAGACATGTCCGCATAGTCCCCGGGATCTTTTCGTCTCAAGTCTAAGACGATTACTAGTCCCTGGTCAAGCTTAATCTCTAGAAGAATATAGTGGAACCTGCGCACGCATGCATAACTCATCAATTACATTACTATAACCTCGAGTAATAATTAAGGGAAACCGAATATGCACAAGACAATAACACTCACTTGAAGTTGTAAGGAAAGAGTATTGTATCTTTGTTTTGATTTATTACCAACACTACTAGGAAAAGGCTAATTAGTGGCGCACCTGTTTTGGCCATTAATGGCGCACTATAGGTGCGCCACTATTATCACGCCATTAGTAACAAATAGTAATGGTGCACCTCTGGTGCTCCATTAGTATCGCAGATAGCGCCATTACTATGCCTATCTGGTGCGCCATTACTATCTGACTTAGTAATGGCGCACCACATAGAAGTGCGCCATTACTAACAAATTTTTTTCAAATTTTTTTTCAGAATTTTTTTTCTATTTTTTTCATTTTTTATTAATCTCGGGTCACTATGGCTTAATCTCGGGTCAATATGCTTAATCTCAAGTCAAATCACACTCCGTGGTCAAACTTCCCGGAAGGTCACCCATCCTCACACTACTCCAGCCCGAACACGCTTAACTTCGCAGTTCTATCCAACCCCAGCACCAGCTCACTTCACAGTTACTTGTTGATTTATCTATCATATCAATCCTATTAAACCTTGTTGATGTCTAGGACTTTGTTCATGTTCATGAGTGTGATGAAATTTTGAAAAAAAAATCAAACTTCCCTGTCATATTACGTATCTTATTTTGAAAAAAAATTCCAAAAAAAATTCAAAACCAATTTTTTTTCCTGTTACTAGTGGCGCACCTAGCAAATGGTGCGCCACTAGTAAGTTTGAATTTTTTCCCATTTCCCCCCCTCTAGATCTTAGAAGCCCCATATCTTTCATTCTGTTAGGGTTTTTGGGATTCTAAAAATCTTGAACAAAGTTCCCTTGATTCAATTCGGATGTAACTTTTCGAGTAGATGATTTTTCAAATAAAAAACTTTTTCATCCGAGTTAGTATGCAAAAGTTATGCCCATTTTTACAAATTCTCGAGAGATTTTGCAAATGAAGTCGAAATTCATATTTGCATATTTTCCCAACAACTAGACCACATATCACATGGGAAACTTCTTTTCTTTTCTTTTTTTGACATTTTCATCATTTTCTTTTTTTTAAACTTAAAAGGCGATCCACTTGGGGGTGGGGTGCATTCTCTGGAAGTGGTGGCCAAGTTATTAATGGCGCACCGTGGGAGTGGTGCGCCATTACTAGTTCAACTAGTAATGGCGCACCGTGAACTAGTAATGGCGCTCCACTCCCACGGTGCGCCATTAGTAGTTTTGACAAAAAAATTTAAATTTTTTTTTACTAATGGCGCACCCGCGATGTGGTGCGCTATTAGTATTTGGACACTAATGGCGTACCAAGACATGGTGCGCCATTAGTATATAGTAATGGCGCACCACATGTCTGGTGTGCCATTAGTGTCAATTCCATCTATAGCCATTTTCCTAGTAGTGGATCACGTGGCCGTCCCGGAACTTGTGTGGCGAATACTTTCCAAACCCTGCGAGACATAGAAAACAATTACTTGATATCAGGAAATGAACAAAGTTGGCGATATGGTGCGATAATGATCGATTGAACTTACTTGTCGAGCATTTTAGACATGTCCGCATAGTCCTCGGGATCTTTTCGTCTCAAGTCTAAGACGATTACTAGTCCCTGCTCAAGCTTAATCTCTAGGAGAATATAGTGGAACCTGCGCACGCATGCATAACTCATCAATTACATTACTATAACCTCGAGTAATAATTAAGGGAAACCGAATATGCACAAGACAATAACACTCACTTGAAGTTGTAAGGAAAGAGTATTGTATCTTTGTTTTGATTTATTACCAACACTACTAGGAAAAGGCTAATTAGTGGCGCACCTGTTTTGGCCATTAATGGCGCACTATAGGTGCGCCACTATTATCACGCCATTAGTAACAAATAGTAATGGTGCACCTCTGGTGCTCCATTAGTATCGCAGATAGCGCCATTACTATGCCTATCTGGTGCGCCATTACTATCTGACTTAGTAATGGCGCACCACATAGAAGTGCGCCATTACTAACAAATTTTTTTCAAATTTTTTTTCAGAATTTTTTTTCTATTTTTTTCATTTTTTATTAATCTCGGGTCACTATGGCTTAATCTCGGGTCAATATGCTTAATCTCAAGTCAAATCACACTCCATGGTCAAACTTCCCGGAAGGTCACCCATCCTCACACTACTCCAGCCCGAACACGCTTAACTTCGCAGTTCTATCCAACCCCAGCACCAGCTCACTTCACAGTTACT
The DNA here is from genome assembly GCF_018294505.1 of Triticum aestivum. NCBI lineage: Eukaryota > Viridiplantae > Streptophyta > Magnoliopsida > Poales > Poaceae > Triticum > Triticum aestivum. The sequence goes on from NC_057810.1 coordinate 16,122,361, forward strand.
TGTTGATTTATCTATCATATCAATCCTATTAAACCTTGTTGATGTCTAGGACTTTGTTCATGTTCATGAGTGTGATGAAATTTTGAAAAAAAAATCAAACTTCCCTGTCATATTACGTATCTTATTTTGAAAAAAAATTCCAAAAAAAATTCAAAACCAATTTTTTTTCCTGTTACTAGTGGCGCACCTAGCAAATGGTGCGCCACTAGTAAGTTTGAATTTTTTCCCATTTTCCCCCCTCTAGATCTTAGAAGCCCCATATCTTTCGTTCTGTTAGGGTTTTTGGGATTCTAAAAATCTTGAACAAAGTTCCCTTGATTCAATTCGGATGTAACTTTTCGAGTAGATGATTTTTCATATAAAAACCTTTTTCATCCGAGTTAGTATGCAAAAGTTATGCCCATTTTTACAAATTCTCGAGAGATTTTGCAAATGAAGTCGAAATTCATATTTGCAAACTTTCCCAACAACTAGACCACATATCACATGGGAAACTTATTTTCTTTTCTTTTTTTGACATTTTCATCATTTTCTTTTATTTTTTTAAACTGAAAAGGCGATCCACAGGGGGGGGTGCATTCGGTGGAAGTGGTGGCCAAGTTATTAATGGCGCACCGTGGCATGGTGCGCCATTACTAGTTCAACTAGTAATGGCGCACCGTGGCATGGTGCGCCATTACTAGTTCAACTAGTAATGGCGCACCACTCCCACGGTGCGCCATTAGTAGTTTTGACAAAAAATTTAAATTTTTTTTTTACTAATGGCGCACCCGCGATGTGGTGCGCCATTAGTATTTGGACACTAATGGCGTACCAACACATGGTGCGCCATTAGTATATAGTAATGGCGCACCACATGTCTGGTGTGCCATTAGTGTCAATTCCATCTATAGCCCTTTTCGTAGTAGTGGATCACGTGGCGGTCCCGGAACTTGTGTGGCGAATACTTTCCAAACCCTGCGAGACATAGAAAACAATTACTTGATATCAGGAAATGAACAAAGTTGCCGATATGGTGCGATAATGATCGATTGAACTTACTTGTCGAGCATTTTAGACATGTCCGCATAGTCCTCGGGATCTTTTCGTCTCAAGTCTAAGACGGTTACTAGTCCCTGCTCAAGCTTAATCTCTAGGAGAATATAGTGGAACCTGCGCACGCATGCATAACTCATCAATTACATTACTATAACCTCGAGTAATAATTAAGGGAAACCGAATATGCACAAGACAATAACACTCACTTGAAGTTGTAAGGAAAGAGTATTGTATCTTTGTTTTGATTTATTACCAACACTACTAGGAAAAGGCTAATTAGTGGCGCACCTGTTTTGGCCATTAATGGCGCACTATAGGTGCGCCACTATTATCATGCCATTAGTAACAAATAGTAATGGCGCAACTCTGGTGCTCCATTAGTATCACAGATAGCGCCATTACTATGCCTATCTGGTGCGCCATTACTATCTGACTTAGTAATGGCGCACCACATAGAAGTGCACCATTAGTAACAAATTTTTTTCAAATTTTTTTTCATAATTTTTTTTCTTTTTTTTTTTTCATTTTTTATTAATCTCGGGTCACTATGGCTTAATCTCGGGTCAATATGCTTAATCTCAAGTCAAATCACACTCCGTGCTCAAACTTCCCGGAAGGTCACCCATCCTCACACTACTCCAGCCCAAACACGCTTAACTTCGCAGTTCTATCCAACCCCAGCACCAGCTCACTTCGCAGTCACTTGTTGATTTATCTATCATATCAATCCTATTAAACCTTGTTGATGTCTAGGACTTTGTTCATGTTCATGAGTGTGATGAAATTTTGAAAAAAAATTCAAACTTCCCTGTCATATTACGTATCTTATTTTGAAAAAAAAATCCAAAAAAATAATTCAAAACCAATTTTTTTTTGTTACTAGTGGCGCACCTAGCAAATGGTGCGCCACTAGTAAGTTTGAATTTTTTTCCATTTTCCAACCTCTAGATCTTAGAAGCCCCGTATCTTTCGTTCTGTTAGGGTTTTTGGGATTCTAAAAATCTTGAACACAGTTCCCTTGGTTCAATTTGGATGTAACTTTTCGAGTAGATGATTTCTCATATAAAAAACTTTTTCATCCGAGTTAGTATGCAAAAGTTATGCCCATTTTTACAAATTCTCGAGAGATT
>NC_057810.1:16125018-16140692 GCF_018294505.1 Triticum aestivum
TAATGGTGCACCGTGGCATGGTGCGCCATTACTAGTTCAACTAGTAATGGCGCACCACTCCCACGGTGCGCCATTAGTAGTTTTGACAAAAAATTTTTAAAAAAATTTACTAATGGCGCACCCGCCATGTGGTGCGCCATTAGTATTTGGACACTAATGGCGTACGAACACATGGTGCGCCATTAGTATATAGTAATGGCGCACCACATGTCTGGTGCACCATTAGTGTCTATTCCACCTATAGCCCTTTTCCTAGTAGTGGATCACGTGGCGGTCCCGGAACTTGTGTGGTGAATACTTTCCAAACCCTGCGAGACATAGAAAACAATTACTTGATATCAGGAAATGAACAAAGTTGCCGATATGGTGCGATAAAGATCGATTGAACTTACTTGTCGAGCATTTTAGACATGTCCGCATAGTCCTCGGGATCTTTTCGTCTCAAGTCTAAGTCGGTTACTAGTCCCTGCTCAAGCTTAATCTCTAGGAGAATGTAGTGGAACCTGCGTACGCATGCATAACTCATCAATTACATTACTATAACCTCGAGTAATAATTAAGGGAAACCGAATATGCACGAGACAATAACACTCACTTGAAGTTGTAAGGAAAGAGTATTGTATCTTTGTTTTGATTTATTACCAACACTACTAGGAAAAGGCTAATTAGTGGCGCACCTGTTTTGGCCATTAATGGCGCACTATAGGTGCGCCACTATTATCAGCCATTAGTAACAAATAGTAATGGCGCACCTCTGGTGCTCCATTAGTATCGCAGATAGAGCCATTACTATGCCTATCTAGTGCGCCATTACAATCTGACTTAGTAATGGCCCACCACATAGAAGTGCGCCATTACTAACAAACTTTTTTCAAATTTTTTTTCAGATTTTTTTTTCTATTTTTTTCATTTTTTATTAATCTCGGGTCACTATGGCTTAATCTCGGGTCAATATGCTTAATCTCAAGTGAAATCACACTCCCGTGGTCAAACTTCCTGGAAGGTCACCCATCCTCACACTACTCCAGCCCGAACACGCTTAACTTCGTAGTTCTATCCAACCCCAGCACCAGCTCACTTCACAGTCACTTGTTGATTTATCTATCATATCAATCCTATTAAACCTTGTTGATGTCTAGGACTTTCTTCAGGTTCATGAGTGTGATGAAATTTTGAAAAAAAAATCGAACTTCCCTATCATATTACGTATCTTATTTTGAAAAAAAATTCCAAAAAAAAATTAAAACCAATTTTTTTTCTGTTACTAGTGGCGCACCTAGCAAATGGTGCGCCACTAGTAAGTTTGAATTTTTTTTCCATTTTCCCCCCTCTAGATGTTAGAAGCCCAGTATCTTTCGTTCTGTTAGGGTTTTTGGGATTCTAAAAATCTTGAACAAAGTTCCCTTGGTTCAATTAGGAGGTAACTTTTCGAGTAGATGATTTTTCATATAAAAAACTTTTTCATCCGAGTTAGTATGCAAAAGTTATGCCCATTTTTACAAATTCTCGAGAGATTTTGCAAATGAAGTCGAAATTCATATTTGCAAATTTTCCCAACAACTAGACCACATATCACATGGGAAACTTATTTTCTTTTATTTTTTTGACATTTTCATCATTTTCTTTTACTTTTTTTAAAACTGAAAAGGCGATCCACGTGGGGGGGGGGGTGCATTCGGTGGAAGTGGTGGCCAAGTTATTAATGGCGCACCGTGGCATGGTGCGCCATTACTAGTTCAACTAGTAATGGCGCACCACTCCCACGGTGCGCCATTAGTACTTTTGACAAAAAAATAATTTTTTTTACTAATGCCGCACCCGCGATGTGGTGCGCCATTAGTATTTGGACACTAATGGCGTACCAACACATGGTGCGCCATTAGTATATAGTAATGGCGCACCACATGTCTGGTGCGCCATTAGTGTCAATTCCATCTATAGCCATTTTCCTAGTAGTGGATCACGTGGCGGTCCCGGAACTTGTGTGGTGAATACTTTCCAAACCCTGCGAGACATAGAAAACAATTACTTGATATCAGGAAATGAACAAAGTTGCCGATATGGTGCGATAATGATCGATTGAACTTACTTGTCGACCATTTTAGACATGTCCGCATAGTCCTCGGGATCTTTTCGTCTCAGGTCTAAGTCGGTTACTAGTGCCTGCTCAAGCTTAGTCTCTAGGAGAATATAGTGGAACCTGCGCACGCATGCATAACTCATCAATTACATTACTATAACCTCGAGTAATAATTAAGGGAAACCGAATATGCACAAGACAATAACACTCACTTGAAGTTGTAAGGAAAGAGTATTGTATCTTTGTTTTGATTTATTACCAACACTACTAGGAAAAGGCTAATTAGTGGCGCACCTGTTTTGGCCATTAATGGCGCACTATAGGTGCACCACTATTATCATGCCATTAGTAACATATAGTAATGGCGCACCTCTGGTGCACCATTAGTATCGCAGATAGCGCCATTACTATGCCTATCTGGTGCGCCATTACTATCTGACTTAGTAATAGAAGTGCGCCATTACTAACAAATTTTTTTCAAATTTTTTTTCAGAATTTTTTTTCTATTTTTTTTTCATTTTTTATTAATCTCGGGTCACTATGGCTTAATCTCGGGTCAATATGCTTAATCTCAAGTCAAATCACACTCTGTGGTCAAACTTCCCGGAAGGTCACCCATCCTCACACTACTCCAGCCCGAACACGCTTAACTTCGCAGTTCTATCCAACCCCAGCACCAGCTCACTTCACAGTCACTTGTTGATTTATCTATCATGTCAATCCTATTAAACCTTGTTGATGTCTAGGACTTTCTTCAGGTTCATGAGTGTGATGAAATTTTGAAAAAAAATTCGAACTTCCCTGTCATATTACGTATCTTATTTTGAAAAAAAATTCCAAAAAAAAATTCAGAACCAATTTTTTTTCTGTTACTAGTGGCGCACCTAGCAAATGGTGCGCCACTAGTAAGTTTGAATTTTTTTCCATTTTCCCCCCTCTAGATCTTAGAAGCCCCGTATCTTTCGTTCTGTTAGGGTTTTTGGGATTCTAAAAATCTTGAACAAAGTTCCCTTGGTTCAATTCGGATGTAACTTTTCGAGTAGATGATTTTTCATATAAAAAACTTTTTCATCCGAGTTAGTATGCAAAAGTTATGCCCATTTTTACAAATTCTCGAGAGATTTTGCAAATGAAGTCGAAATTCATATTTGCAAATTTTCCCAACAACTAGACCACATATCACATGGGAAACTTATTTTCTTTTATTTTTTTGACATTTTCATCATTTTCTTTTATTTTTTTTAAAACTGAAAAGGCGATCCACAGGGTGGGGGGGCATTCGGTGGAAGTGGTGGCCAAGTTATTAATGGCGCACCGTGGCATGGTGCGCCATTACTAGTTCAACTAGTAATGGCGCACCACTCCCACGGTGCGCCATTAGTAGTTTTGACAAAAATTGAAAAAAAAATTTACTAATGGCGCACCCGCGATGTGGTGCGCCATTAGTATTTGGACACTAATGGCGTACCAACACATGGTGCGCTATTAGTATATAGTAATGGCGCACCACATGTCTGGTGCGCCATTAGTGTCAATTCCATCTATAGCCCTTTTCCTAGTAGTGGATCACGTGGCGGTCCCGGAACTTGTGTGGTGAATACTTTCCAAACCTTGCGAGACATAGAAAACAATTACTCGATATCAGGAAATGAACAAAGTTGCCGATATGGTGCGATAATGATCGATTGAACTTACTTGTCGAGCATTTTAGACATGTCCGCATAGTCCTCAGGATCTTTTCGTCTCAAGTCTAAGACGGTTACTAGTCCCTGCTCAAGCTTAATCTGTAGGAGAATATAGTGGAACCTGCGCACGCATGCATAACTCATCAATTACATTACTATAACCTCGAGTAATAATTAAGGGAAACCGAATATGCACAAGACAATAACACTCACTTGAAGTTGTAAGGAAAGAGTATTGTATCTTTGTTTTGATTTATTACCAACACTACTAGGAAAAGGCTAATTAGTGGCGCACCTGTTTTGGCCATTAACGGCGCACTATAGGTGCGCCACTATTATCACACCATTAGTAACAAATAGTAATGGTGCACCTCTGGTGCTCCATTAGTATCGCAGATAGCGCCATTACTATGCCTATCTTGTGTGCCATTACTATCTAACTTAGTAATGGCGCACCACATAGAAGTGCGCCATTACTAACAAATTTTTTTCAAATTTTTTTTCAGAATTTTTTTCTATTTTTTTTTCATTTTTTATTAATCTCGGGTCACTATGGCTTAATCTCGGGTCAATATGCTTAATCTCAAGTCAAATCACACTCCGTGGTCAAACTTCCCGGAAGGTCACCCATCCTCACACAACTCCAGCCCGAACACGCTTAACTTCGCAGTTCTATCCAACCCCAGCACCAGCTCACTTCACAGTCACTTGTTGATTTATCTATCATATCAATCCTATTAAACCTTGTTGATGTCTAGGACTTTGTTCATGTTCATGAGTGTGATGAAATTTTGAAAAAAAAAAATCAAACTTCCCTGTCATATTACGTATCTTATTTTGAAAAAAAATTCCAAAAAGAAAATTCAAAACCAATTCTTTTTCTGTTACTAGTGGCGCACCTAGCAAATGGTGCGCCACTAGTGAATTTGAATTTTTTTCCATTTTCCCCCCTCTAGATCTTAGAAGCCCCGTATCTTTCGTTCTGTTAGGGTTTTTGGGATTCTAAAAATCTTGAACAAAGTTCCCTTGGTTCAATTCGGATGTAACTTTTCGAGTAGATGATTTTTCATATAAAAAACTTTTTCATCTGAGTTAGTATGCAAAAGTTATGCCCATTTTTACAAATTCTCGAGGGATTTTGCAAATGAAGTCGAAATTCATATTTGCAAATTTTCCCAACAACTAGACCACATATCACATGGGAAACTTATTTTCTTTTATTTTTTTGACATTTTCATCATTTTCTTTTATTTTTTTTAAAACTGAAAGGCGACCACAAGGGGGGGTGCATTCGGTGAAAGTGGTGGCCAAGTTATTAATCGCGCACCGTGGCATGGTGCGCCATTACTAGTTCAACTAGTAATGGCGCACCACTCCCATGGTGCGCCATTAGTAGTTTTGACAAACAAATTTAATTTTTTTTTTTACTAATGGCGCACCTGCGATGTGGTGCGCCATTAGTATTTGGACTCTAATGGCGTACCAACACATGGTGCGCCATTAGTATATAGTAATGGCGCACCACATGTCTGGTGCGCCATTAGTGTCAATTCCATCTATAGCCCTTTTCCTAGTAGTGGATCACGTGGCGGTCCCGGAACTTGTGTGGTGAATACTTTCCAAACCCTGCGAGACATAGAAAACAATTACTTGATATCAGGAAATGAACAAAGTTGCCGATATGGTGCGATAATGATCGATTGAACTTACTTGTCGAGCATTTTAGACATGTCCGCATAGTCCTCGGGATCTTTTCGTCTCAAGTCTAAGACGGTTACTAGTCCCTGCTCAAGCTTAATCTCTAGGAGAATATAGTGGAACCTGCGCACACATGCATAACTCATCAATTACATTACTATAACCTCGAGTAATAATTAAGGGAAACCGAATATGCACAAGACAATAACGCTCACTTGAAGTTGTAAGGAAAGAGTATTGTATCTTTGTTTTGCTTTATTACCAACACTACTAGGAAAAGGCTAATTAGTGGCGCACCTGTTTTGGCCATTAATGGCGCACTATAGGTGCGCCATTACTAGTTCAATTTGTAATGGCGCACCACTCCCACGGTGCGGCATTAGTAGTTTTGACAAAAATTAAAATTTTTTTTACTAATGGCGCAACCGCGATGTGGTGCGCCATTAGTATTTGGACACTAATGGCGTACCAACACATGGTGCGCCATTAGTATATAGTAATGGCGCACCACATGTCTGGTGCGCCATTAGTGTCAATTACATCTATAGCCCTTTTCCTAGTAGTGGATCACGCGGCGGTCTCGGAACTTGTGTGGTGAATACTTTCCAAACCCTGCGAGACATAGAAAACAATTACTTGATATCAGGAAATGAACAAAGTTGCCGATATGGTGCGATAATGATCGATTGAACTTACTTGTCGAGCATTTTAGACATGTCCGCATAGTCCTCGGGATCTTTTCGTCTCAAGTCTAAGACGGTTACTAGTCCCTGCTCAAGCTTAATCTCTAGGAGAATATAGTGGAACCTGCGCACGCATGCATAACTCATCAATTACATTACTATAACCTTGAGTAATAATTAAGGGAAACCGAATATGCACAAGACAATAACACTCACTTGAAGTTGTAAGGAAAGAGTATTGTATCTTTGTTTTGATTTATTACCAACACTACTAGGAAAAGGCTAATTAGTGGCGCACCTGTTTTGGCCATTAATGGGGCACTATAGGTGCGCCACTATTATCACGCCATTAGTAACAAATAGTAATGGTGCACCTCTGGTGCTCCATTAGTATCGCAGATAGTGCCATTACTATGCCTATCTGGTGCGCCATTACTATCTGACTTAGTAATGGCGCACCACATAGAAGTGCGCCATTACTAACAAAATTTTTTCAATTTTTTTTCAGAATTTTTTTCTATTTTTTTCATTTTTTATTAATCTCGGGTCACTATGGCTTAATCTCGGGTCAATATGCTTAATCTCAAGTCAAATCACACTCCGTGGTCAAACTTCCTGGAAGGTCACCCATCCTAACACTACTCCAGCCCGAACACGCTTAACTTCGCAGTTCTATCCAACCCCAGCACCAGCTCACTTCACGGTCACTTGTTGATTTATCTATCATATCAATCCTATTAAACCTTGTTGATGTCTAGGACTTTGTTCATTTTCATGAGTGTGATGAAATTTTGAAAAAAAATTCAAACTTCCCTGTCATATTACGTATCTTATTTTGAAAAAAATGCAAAAAAAATGGTGCGCCACTAGTAAGTTTGATTTTTTTCCATTTCCCCCCCTCTAGATCTTAGAAGCCCCGTATCTTTCGTTCTGTTAGGGTTTTTGGGATTCTAAAAATCTTGAACAAAGTTCCCTTGGTTCAATTCGGATATAACTTTTCGAGTAGATGATTTTTCATATAAAAAACTTTTTCATCTGAGTTAGTATGCAAAAGTTATGCCCATTTTTACAAATTCTCGAGAGATTTTGCAAATGAAGTCGAAATTCATATTTGCAAATTTTCCTAACAACTAGACCACATATCACATGGGAAACTTATTTTCTTTTATTTTTTTGACATTTTCATCATTTTCTTTTATTTTTTTAAACTGAAAAGGCGATCCACAGGGGGGTGCATTCGGTGGAAGTGGTGGCCAAGTTATTAATTGCGCACCGTGGCATGGTGCGCCATTACTAGTTCAACTAGTAATGGCACACCACTCCCACGGTGCGCCATTAGTAGTTTTGACAAAAATTAAAAAAAAATTACTAATGGCGCACCCGCGATGTGGTGCGCCATTAGTATTTGGACACTAATGGCGTACCAACACATGGTGCGCTATTAGTATATAGTAATGGCGCACCACATGTCTGGTGCGCCATTAGTGTCAATTCCATCTATAGCCCTTTTCCTAGTAGTGGATCACGTGGCAGTCCCGGAACTTGTGTGGTGAATACTTTCCAAACCCTGCGAGACATAGAAAACAATTACTTGATATCAGGAAATGAACAAAGTTGCCGATATGGTGCGATAATGATCGATTGAACTTACTTGTCGAGCGTTTTAGACATGTCCGCATAGTCCTCGGGATCTTTTCGTCTCAAGTCTAAGAAGGTTACTAGTCCCTGCTCAAGCTTAATCTGTAGGAGAAAATAGTGGAACCTGCGCACGCATGCATAACTCATCAATTACATTACTATAACCTCGAGTAATAATTAAGGGAAACCGAATATGCACAAGACAATAACACTCACTTGAAGTTGTAAGGAAAGAGTATTGTATCTTTGTTTTGATTTATTACCAACACTACTAGGAAAAGGCTAATTAGTGGCGCACCTGTTTTGGCCATTAACGGCGCACTATAGGTGCGCCACTATTATCACGCCATTAGTAACAAATAGTAATGGCGCACCTCTGGTGCTCCATTAGTATCGCAGATAGCGCCATTACTATGCCTATCTTGTGTGCCATTACTATCTAACTTAGTAATGGCGCACCACATAGAAGTGCGCCATTACTAACAAATTTTTTTCAAATTTTTTTTCAGAATTTTTTTCTATTTTTTTTTCATTTTTTATTAATCTCGGGTCACTATGGCTTAATCTCGGGTCAATATGCTTAATCTCAAGTCAAATCACACTCCGTGGTCAAACTTCCCGGAAGGTCACCCATCCTCACACAACTCCAGCCCGAACACGCTTAACTTCGCAGTTCTATCCAACCCCAGCACCAGCTCACTTCACAGTCACTTGTTTATTTATCTATCATATCAATCCTATTAAACCTTGTTGATGTCTAGGACTTTGTTCATGTTCATGAGTGTGATGAAATTTTGAAAAAAAAAATCAAACTTCCCTGTCATATTACGTATCTTATTTTGAAAAAAAATTCCAAAAAGAAAATTCAAAACCAATTCTTTTTCTGTTACTAGTGGCGCACCTAGCAAATGGTGCGCCACTAGTGAATTTGAAATTTTTTCCATTTTCCCCCCTCTAGATCTTAGAAGCCCCGTATCTTTCGTTCTGTTAGGGTTTTTGGGCTTCTAAAAATCTTGAACAAAGTTCCCTTGGTTCAATTCGGATGTACCTTTTCGAGTAGATGATTTTTCATATAAAAAACTTTTTCATCTGAGTTAGTATGCAAAAGTTATGCCCATTTTTACAAATTCTCGAGGGATTTTGCAAATGAAGTCGAAATTCATATTTGCAAATTTTCCCAACAACTAGACCACATATCACATGGGAAACTTATTTTCTTTTATTTTTTTGACATTTTCATCATTTTCTTTTATTTTTTTTAAAACTGAAAGGCGACCACAAGGGGGGGTGCATTCGGTGAAAGTGGTGGCCAAGTTATTAATCGCGCACCGTGGCATGGTGTGCCATTACTAGTTCAACTAGTAATGGCGCACCACTCCCACGGTGCGCCATTAGTAGTTTTGACAAAAAAATTTAAATTTTTTTTTACTAATGGCGCACCCGCGATGTGGTGCGCCATTAGTATTTGGACTCTAATGGCGTACCAACACATGGTGCGCCATTAGTATATAGTAATGGCGCACCACATGTCTGGTGCGCCATTAGTGTCAATTCCATCTATAGCCCTTTTCCTAGTAGTGGATCACGTGGCGGTCCTGGAACTTGTGTGGTGAATACTTTCCAAACCCTGCGAGACATAGAAAACAATTACTTGATATCAGGAAATGAACAAAGTTGCCGATATGGTGCGATAATGATCGATTGAACTTACTTGTCGAGCATTTTAGACATGTCCGCATAGTCCTCGGGATCTTTTCGTCTCAAGTCTAAGACGGTTACTAGTCCCTGCTCAAGCTTAATCTCTAGGAGAATATAGTGGAACCTGCGCACACATGCATAACTCATCAATTACATTACTATAACCTCGAGTAATAATTAAGGGAAACCGAATATGCACAAGACAATAACACTCACTTGAAGTTGTAAGGAAAGAGTATTGTATCTTTGTTTTGCTTTATTACCAACACTACTAGGAAAAGGCTAATTAGTGGCGCACCTGTTTTGGCCATTAATGGCGCACTATAGGTGCGCCACTATTATCACGCCATTAGTAACAAATAATAATGGCGCACCTCTGGTGCTCCGTTAGTATCGCAGATAGCCCATTACTATGCCTATCTGGTGCGCCATTACTATCTGACTTAGTAATGGCGCACCACATAGAAGTGCGCCATTACTAACAAATTTTTTTCAAATTTTTTTTCAGAATTTTTTTCTATTTTTTTTCATTTTTATTAATCTCGGGTCACTATGGCTTAATCTCGGGTCAATATTCTTAATCTCAAGTCAAATCACACACCGTGGTCAAACTTCCCGGAAGGTCACCCATCCTCACACTACTCCAGCCTGAACACGCTTAACTTCGCAGTTCTATCCAACCCCAGCACCAGCTCACTTCACAGTCACTTGTTTATTTATCTATCATATCAATCCTATTAAACCTTGTTGATGTCTAGGACTTTGTTCATGTTCATGAGTGTGATGTAATTTTGAAAAAAAATTCAAACTTCCCTGTCATATTACGTATCTTATTTTGAAAAAAAATTCCAAAAAAAAATTCAAAACCAATTTTTTTCTGTTACTAGTGGCGCACCTAGCAAATGGTGCGCCACTAGTGAATTTGAATTTTTTTTCCATTTTCCCCCCTCTAGATCTTAGAAGCCCCGTATCTTTCGTTCTGTTAGGGTTTTTGGGATTCTAAAAATCTTGAACAAAGTTCCCTTGGTTCAATTCGGATGTAACTTTTCGAGTAGATGATTTTTCATATAAAAAACTTTTTCATCCGAGTTAGTATGCAAAAGTTATGCCCATTTTTACAAATTGTCGAGAGATTTTGCAAATGAAGTCAAAATTCATATTTGCAAATTTTCCCAACAACTAGACCACATATCACATGGGAAACTTATTTTCTTTTATTTTTTGACATTTTCGTCATATTCTTTTATTTTTTTTAAAACTGAAAAAGGCGACCACAAGGGGGGGGTGCATTCGGTGAAAGTGGTGGCCAAGTTATTAATCGCGCACCGTGGCATGGTGCGCCATTACTAGTTCAACTAGTAATGGCGCACCACTCCCACGGTGCGCCATTAGTAGTTTTGACAAAAAAATTTAAATTTTTTTTTACTAATGGCGCACCCGCGATGTGGTGCGCCATTAGTATTTGGACTCTAATGGCGTACCAACACATGGTGCACCATTAGTATATAGTAATGGCGCACCACATGTCTGGTGCGCCATTAGTGTCAATTCCATCTATAGCCCTTTTCCTAGTAGTGGATCACGTGGCAGTCCCGGAACTTGTGTGGTGAATACTTTCCAAACCCTGCGAGACATAGAAAACAATTACTTGATATCAGGAAATGAACAAAGTTGCCGATATGGTGCGATAATGATCGATTGAACTTACTTGTCGAGCATTTTAGACATGTCCGCATAGTCCTCGGGATCTTTTCGTCTCAAGTCTAAGACGGTTACTAGTCCCTGCTCAAGCTTAATCTCTAGGAGAATATAGTGGAACCTGCGCACACATGCATAACTCATCAATTACATTACTATAACCTCGAGTAATAATTAAGGGAAACCGAATATGCACAAGACAATAACACTCACTTGAAGTTGTAAGGAAAGAGTATTGTATCTTTGTTTTGATTTATTACCAACACTACTAGGAAAAGGCTAATTAGTGGCGCACCTGTTTTGGCCATTAATGGCGCACTATAGGTGCGCCACTATTATCACGCCATTAGTAACAAATAGTAATGGCGCACCTCTGGTGCTCCGTTAGTATCGCAGATAGCCCATTACTATGCCTATCTGGTGCGCCATTACTATCTGACTTAGTAATGGCGCACCACATAGAAGTGCGCCATTACTAACAAATTTTTTTCAAATTTTTTTTCAGAATTTTTTTCTATTTTTTTTCATTTTTATTAATCTCGGGTCACTATGGCTTAATCTCGGGTCAATATTCTTAATCTCAAGTCAAATCACACACCGTGGTCAAACTTCCCGGAAGGTCACCCATCCTCACACTACTCCAGCGTGAACACGCTTAACTTCGCAGTTCTATCCAACCCCAGCACCAGCTCACTTCACAGTCACTTGTTTATTTATCTATCATATCAATCCTATTAAACCTTGTTGATGTCTAGGACTTTGTTCATGTTCATGAGTGTGATGTAATTTTGAAAAAAAATTCAAACTTCCCTGTCATATTACGTATCTTATTTTGAAAAAAAATTCCAAAAAAAAATTCAAAACCAATTTTTTTCTGTTACTAGTGGCGCACCTAGCAAATGGTGCGCCACTAGTGAATTTGAATTTTTTTTCCATTTTCCCCCCTCTAGATCTTAGAAGCCCCGTATCTTTCGTTCTGTTAGGGTTTTTGGGATTTTAAAAATCTTGAACATAGTTCCCTTGGTTCAATTCGGATGTAACTTTTCGAGTAGATGATTTTTCATATAAAAAACTTTTTCATCCGAGTTAGTATGCAAAAGTTATGCCCATTTTTACAAATTCTCGAGAGATTTTGCAAATGCAGTCGAAATTCATATTTGCAAATTTTCCCAACAACTAGACCACATATCACATGGGAAACTTATTTTCTTTTATTTTTTTGACATTTTCATCATTTTCTTTTATTTTTTTTAAAACTGAAAAGGCGATCCACAGGGTGGGGGGGCATTCGGTGGAAGTGGTGGCCAAGTTATTAATGGCGCATTGTGGCATGGTGCGCCATTACTAGTTCAACTAGTAATGGCGCACCACTCCCACGGTGCGCCATTAGTAGTTTTGACAAAAATTGAAAAAAAAAATTTACTAATGGCGCACCCGCGATGTGGTGCGCCATTAGTATTTGGACTCTAATGGCGTACCAACACATGGTGTGCCATTAGTATATAGTAATGGCGCACCACATGTCTGGTGCGCCATTAGTGTCAATTCCATCTATAGCCCTTTTCCTAGTAGTGGATCACGTGGCGGTCCTGGAACTTGTGTGGGGAATACTTTCCAAACCCTGCGAGACATAGAAAACAATTTCTTGATAACAGGAAATGAACAAAGTTGCCGATATGGTGCGATAATGATCGATTGAACTTACTTGTCGAGCATTTTAGACATGTCCGCATAGTCCTCGGGATCTTTTCGTCTCAAGTCTAAGACGGTTACTAGTCCCTGCTCAAGCTTAATCTCTAGGAGAATATAGTGGAACCTGCGCACACATGCATAACTCATCAATTACATTACTATAACCTCGAGTAATAATTAAGGGAAACCGAATATGCACAAGACAATAACACTCACTTGAAGTTGTAAGGAAAGAGTATTGTATCTTTGTTTTGATTTATTACCAACACTACTAGGAAAAGGCTAATTAGTGGCGCACCTGTTTTGGCCATTAATGGCGCACTATAGGTGCGCCACTATTATCACGCCATTAGTAACAAATAGTAATGGCGCACCTCTGGTGCTCCGTTAGTATCGCAGATAGCCCATTACTATGCCTATCTGGTGCGCCATTACTATCTGACTTAGTAATGGCGCACCACATAGAAGTGCGCCATTGCTAACAAATTTTTTTCAAAATTTTTTTCAAAATTTTTTTCTATTTTTTTTCATTTTTATTAATCTCGAGTCACTATGGCTTAATCTCGGGTCAATATGCTTAATCTCAAGTCAAATCACACACCGTGGTCAAACTTCCCGGAAGGTCACCCATCCTCACACTACTCCAGCCTGAACACGCTTAACTTCGCAGTTCTATCCAACCCCAGCACCAGCTCACTTCACAGTCACTTGTTGATTTATCTATCATATCAATCCTATTAAACCTTGTTGATGTCTAGGACTTTGTTCATGTTCATGAGTGTGATGAAATTTTGAAAAAAAATTCAAACTTCCCTTTCATATTACGTATCTTATTTTGAAAAAAAAATGCAAAAAAAATGGTGCGCCACTAGTAAGTTTGAATTTTTTTCCATTTTCCCCCCTCTAGATCTTAGAAGCCCCGTATCTTTCGTTCTGTTAGGGTTTTTGGGATTCTAAAAATCTTGAACATAGTTCCCTTGGTTCAATTCGGATATAACTTTTCGAGTAGATGATTTTTCATATAAAAAACTTTTTCATCCGAGTTAGTATGCAAAAGTTATGCCCATTTTTACAAATTCGCGAGAGATTTTGCAAATGAAGTCGAAATTCATATTTGCAAATTTTCCTAACAACTAGACCACATATCACATGGGAAACTTATTTTCTTTTATTTTTTTGACATTTTTCATCATTTTCTTTTATTTTTTTAAACTGAAAAGGCGATCCACAGGGGGGGTGCATTCGGTGGAAGTGGTGGCCAAGTTATTAATTGCGCACCGTGGCATGGTGCGCCATTACTAGTTAACCTAGTAATGGCACACCACTCCCACGGTGCGCCATTAGTAGTTTTGACAAAAATTAAAAAAAAAATTACTAATGGCGCACCCGCGATGTGGTGCGCCATTAGTATTTGGACACTAATGGCGTACCAACACATGGTGCGCTATTAGTATATAGTAATGGCGCACCACATGTCTGGTGCGCCATTAGTGTCAATTCCATCTATAGCCCTTTTCCTAGTAGTCGATCACGTGGCGGTCCCGGAACTTGTGTGGTGAATACTTTCCAAACCCTGCGAGACATAGAAAACAATTACTTGATATCAGGAAATGAACAAAGTTGCCGATATGGTGCGATAATGATCGATTGAACTTACTTGTCGAGCATTTTAGACATGTCCGCATAGTCCTCGGGATCTTTTCGTCCCAAGTCTAAGACGGTTACTAGTCCCTGCTCAAGCTTAATCTCTAGGAGAATATAGTGGAACCTGCGCACGCATGCATAACTCATCAATTACATTACTATAACCTCGAGTAATAATTAAGGGAAACCGAATATGCACAAGACAATAACACTCACTTGAAGTTGTAAGGAAAGAGTATTGTATCTTTGTTTTGATTTATTACCAACACTACTAGGAAAAGGCTAATTAGTGGCGCACCTATTTTGGCCATTAATGGCGCACTATAGGTGCGCCACTATTATCACGCCATTAGTAACGAATAGTAATGGTGCACCTCTGGTGCTCCATTAGTATCGCAGATAGCGCCATTACTATGCCTATCTGCTACGCCATTACTATCTGACTTAGTAATGGCGCACCACATAGAAGTGCACCATTACTAACAAATTTTTTCAGAATTTTTTTCTAATTTTTTTTCATTTTTTATTAATCTCGGGTCACTATGGCTTAATCTTGGGTCAATATGCTTAATCTCAAGTCAAATCACACTCCGTGGTCAAACTTCCCGGAAGGTCACCCATCCTCACACTACCCCAGCGCGAACACGCTTAACTTCGCAGTTCTATCCAACCCCACCACCAGCTCACTTCAGAGTCACTTGTTGATTTATCTATCATATCAATCCTATTAAACCTTGTTGATGTCTAGGACTTTGTTCATGTTCATGAGTGTGATGAAATTTTGAAAAAAAATTCAAACTTCCCTGTCATATTACGTATCTTATTTCAAAAAAAAATTCCAAAAAAAAATTCAAAACCAATTTTTTTTCTGTTACTAGTGGCGCACCTAGCAAATGGTGCGCCACTAGTAAGTTTGAATTTTTTTCCATTTTCCCCCCTCAAGATCTTAGAAGCCCCTTATCTTTCGTTCTGTTAGGGTTTTTGGGATTCTAAAAATCTTGAACAAAGTTCCCTTGGTTCAATTCGGATGTAACTTTTCGAGTAGATGATTTTTCATATAAAAAAACTTTTTCATCCGAGTTAGTATGCAAAAGTTATGCCCATTTTTACAAATTGTCGAGAGATTTTGCAAATGAAGTCGAAATTCATATTTGCAAA
>NC_057810.1:16141035-16166048 GCF_018294505.1 Triticum aestivum
GGGGGGGGGGGTGCATTCGGTGGAAGTGGTGGCCAAGTTATTAATGTCGCACCGTGGCATGGTGCGCCATTACTAGTTCAACTAGTAATGGCGCACCACTCCCACGGTGCGCCATTAGTAGTTTTGACAAAAAAATTTAAAAAAATTGTTTTACTAATGGCGCACCCGCCTTGTGGTGTGCCATCAGTATTTGGACACTAATGGCGTACCAAGACATGGTGCGCCATTAGTATATAGTAATGGCGCACCACATGTCTGGTGCGCCATTAGTGTCAATTCCATCTATAGCCCTTTTCCTAGTAGTGGATCACGTGGCGGTCCCGGAACTTGTGTGGTGAATACTTTCCAAACCCTGCGAGACATAGAAAACAATTACTTGATATCAGGAAATGAACAAAGTTGTCGATATGGTGCGATAATGATCGATTGAACTTACTTGTCGAGCATTTTAGACATGTCCGCATAGTCCTCGGGATCTTTTCGTCTCAAGTCTAAGACGGTTACTAGTCCCTGCTCAAGCTTAATCTCTAGGAGAATATAGTGGAACCTGCGCACGCATGCATAACTCATCAATTACATTACTATAACCTTGAGTAATAATTAAGGGAAACCGAATATGCACAAGACAATAACACTCACTTGAAGTTGTAAGGAAAGAGTATCGTATCTTTGATTTGATTTATTACCAACACTACTAGGAAAAGGCTAATTAGTGGCGCACCTGTTTTGGCCATTAATGGCGCACTATAGGTGCGCCACTATTATCATGCCATTAGTAACAAATAGTAATGGCGCTCCTCTGGTGCTCCATTAGTATCGCAGATGGCGCCAGTACTATGCCTATCTGGTGCGCCATTACTATCTGACTTAGTAATGGCGCACCAGATAGAAGTGCGCCATTACTAACAAATTTTTTTCAAATTTTTTTCAGAATTTTTTTTCTATTTTTTTTTCATTTTTTATTAATCTCGGGTCACTATGGCTTAATCTCGGGTCAATATGCTTAATCTCAAGTCAAATCACACTCCATGGTCAAACTTCCCGGAAGGTCAACCATCCTCACACTACTCCAGCCCAAACACGCTTAACTTCGCAGTTCTATCCAACCCCAGCACCAGCTCACTTCACAGTCACTTGTTGATTTATCTATCATATCAATCCTATTAAACCTTGTTGATGTCTAGGAATTTGTTCATATTCATGAGTGTGATGAAATTCTGAAAAAAAAATTCAAACTTCCCTGTCATATTACGTATCTTATTTTGAAAAGAAATTCCAAAAAAAAATTCAAAACCAATTTTTTTCTGTTACTAGTGGCGCACCTAGCAAATGGTGCGCCACTAGTAAGTTTGAATTTTTTTCCATTTTCCCCCCTCTAGATCTTAGAAGCCCCGTATCTTTCGTTCTGTTAGGGTTTTTGGGATTCTAAAAATCTTGAACACAGTTCCCTTGGTTCAATTCGGACGTAACTTTTCGAGTAGATGATTTTTCATATAAAAAACTTTTTCATCCGAGTTAGTATGCAAAAGCTATGCCCATTTTTACAAATTCTCGAGAGATTTTGCAAATGAAGTCGAAATTCATATTTACAAATGTTCCCAACAACTAGACCACATATCACATGGGAAACTTATTTTCTTTTATTTTTTTGAAATTTTCATCATTTTCTTTTATTTTTTTTAAAACTGAAAAGGCGATCCACGAAGGGGGGTGCATTCGGTGGAAGTGGTGGCCAAGTTATTATTGGCGCACCGTGGCATGGTGCGCCATTACTAGTTCAACTAGTAATGGCGCACCACTCCCACGGTGCGCCATTAGTAGTTTTGACAAAAAAAATTTAAAAAATTGTTTTACTAATGGCGCACCCGCCATGTGGTGCGCCATTAGTATTTGGACACTAATGGCGTACCAAGACATGGTGCGCCATTAGTATATAGTAATGGCGCACCACATGTCTGGTGCGCCATTAGTGTCAATTCCATCTATAGCCCTTTTCCTAGTAGTGGATCACGTGGCGGTCCCGGAACTTGTGTGGTGAATACTTTCCAAACCCTGCGAGACATAGAAAACAATTACTTGATATCAGGAAATGAACAAAGTTGTCGATATGGTGCGATAATGATCGATTGAACTAACTTGTCGAGCATTTTAGACATGTCCGCATAGTCCTCGGGATCTTTTCGTCTCAAGCCTAAGACGGTTACTAGTCCCTGCTCAAGCTTAATCTCTAGGAGAATATAGTGGACCTGTGCACGCATGCATAACTCATCAATTACATTACTATAACCTTGAGTAATAATTAAGGGAAACCGAATATGCACAAGACAATAACACTCACTTGAAGTTGTAAGGAAAGAGTATCGTATCTTTGTTTTGATTTATTACCAACACTACTAGGAAAAGGCTAATTAGTGGCGCACCTGTTTTGGCCATTAATGGCGCACTATAGGTGCGCAACTATTATCATGCCATTAGTAACAAATAGCAATGGCGCTCCTCTGGTGCTCCATTAGTATCGCAGATGGCGCCAGTACTATGCCTATCTAGTGCGCCATTACTATCTGACTTAGTAATGGCGCACCAGATAGAAGTGCGCCATTACTAACAAATTTTTTTCAAATTTTTTTCAGAATTTTTTTTCTATTTTTTTTCATTTTTTATTAATCTCGGGTCACTATGGCTTAATCTCGGGTCAATATGCTTAATCTCAAGTCAAATCACACTCCGTGGTCAAACTTCCCGGAAGGTCAACCATCCTCACACTACTCCAGCCCGAACACGCTTAACTTCGCAGTTCTATCCAACCCCAGCACCAGCTCACTTCACAGTCACATGTTGATTTATCTATCATATCAATCCTATTAAACCTTGTTGATGTCTAGGACTTTGTTCATGTTCATGAGTGTGATGTAATTTTGAAAAAAAATTCAAACTTCCCTGTCATATTACGTATCTTATTTTGAAAAGAAATTCCAAAAAAAAAATTCAAAACCAATTTTTTTTCTGTTACTAGTGGCGCACCTAGCAAATGGTGCGCCACTAGTAAGTTTGAATTTTTTTCCATTTTCCCCGCTCTAGATCTTAGAAGCCTCGTATCTTTCGTTCTGTTAGGGTTTTTGGGATTCTAAAAATCTTGAACATAGTTCCCTTGGTTCAATTCGGATGTAACTTTTCGAGTAGATGATTTTTCATATAAAAAACTTTTTTATCCGAGTTAGTATGCAAAAGTTATACCCATTTTTACAAATTCTCGAGAGATTTTGCAAATGAAGTCGAAATTAATATTTACAAATTTCCCAACAACTAGACCATATATCACATGGGAAACTTATTTTCTTTTATTTTTTTGACATTTTCATCATTTTCTTTTATTTTTTTTTAAACTGAAAAGGCGATCCACGAAGGGGGGGTGCATTCGGTGGAAGTGGTGGCCAAGTTATTAATGGCGCACCGTGGCATGGTGCGACTAGTAATGGCGCACCACTCCCACGGTGCGCCATTAGTAGTTTTGACAAAAAAAGTTAAAAAATTTTTACTAATGACGCACTCGCGATGTGGTGCGCCATTAGTATTCGGACACTAATGGCGTACCAACACATGGTGCGCCATTAGTATATAGTAATGGCGCATCACATGTCTGGTGCACCATTAGTGTCAATTCCATCTATAGCCCTTTTCCTAGTAGTGGATCACGTGGCGGTCCCGGAACTTGTGTGGCGAATACTTTCCAAACCCTGCGAGACATAGAAAACAATTACTTGATATCAGGAAATGAACAAAGTTGCCGATATGGTGCGATAATGATCGATTGAACTTACTTGTCGAGCATTTTAGACATGTCCGCATAGTCCTCGGGATCTTTTCGTCTCAAATCTAAGACGGTTACTAGTCCCTGCTCAAGCTTAATCTCTAGGAGAAGATAGTGGAACCTGCGCATGCATGCATAACTCATCAATTACATTACTATAACCTCGAGTAATAATTAAGGGAAACCGAATATGCACAAGACAATAACACTCACTTGAAGTTGTAAGGAAAGAGTATTGTATCTTTGTTTTGATTTATTACCAACACTACTAGGAAAAGGCTAATTAGTGGCGCACCTATTTTGGCCATTAATGGCGCACTATAGGTGCGCCACTATTATCATGCCATTAGTAACAAATAGTAATGGCGCACCTCTGGTGCTCCATTAGTATCACAGATAGCGCCATTACTATGCCTATCTGGTGCGCCATTACTATCTGACTTAGTAATGGCGCACCACATAGAAGTGCGCCATTACTAACAAATTTTTTTCAAATTTTTTTTCAGAATTTTTTTTCTATTTTTTTTCATTTTTTATTAATCTCGGGTCACTATGGCTTAATCTCGGGTCAATATGCTTAATCTCAAGTCAAATCACACTCCGTGGTCAAACTTCCCGGAAGGTCAACCATCCTCACACTACTCCAGCCCGAACACGCTTAACTTCGCAGTTCTATCCAACCCCAGCACCAGCTGACTTCACAGTCACATGTTGATTTATCTATCATATCAATCCTATTAAACCTTGTTGATGTCTAGGACTTTGTTCATGTTCATGAGTGTGATGTAATTTTGAAAAAAAATTCAAACTTCCCTGTCATATTACGTATCTTATTTTGAAAAGAAATTCCAAAAAAAAATTCAAAACCAATTTTTTTTCTGCTACTAGTGGCGCACCTAGCAAATGGTGCGCCACTAGTAAGTTTGAATTTTTTCCATTTTCCCCGCTCTAGATCTTAGAAGCCTCGTATCTTTCGTTCTGTTAGGGTTTTTGGGATTCTAAAAATCTTGAACATAGTTCCCTTGGTTCAATTCGGATGTAACTTTTCAAGTAGATGATTTTTCATATAAAAAACTTTTTCATCCGAGTTAGTATGCAAAAGTTATGCCCATTTTTACAAATTCTCGAGAGATTTTGCAAATGAAGTCGAAATTAATATTTACAAATTTTCCCAACAACTAGACCATATATCACATGGGAAACTTATTTTCTTTTATTTTTTTGACATTTTCATCATTTTCTTTTATTTTTTTTAAACTGAAAAGGCGATCCACGAAGGGGGGGTGCATTCGGTGGAAGTGGTGGCCAAGTTATTAATGGCGCACCGTGGCATGGTGCGCCATTACTACGCACCACTCCCACGGTGCGCCATTAGTAGTTTTGACAAAAAAATTTTAAAAAATTGTTTTAGTAATGGCGCACCCGCCATGTGGTGCGCCATTAGTATTTGGACACTAATGCCGTACCAAGACATGGTGCGCCATTAGTATATAGTAATGGCGCACCACATGTCTGGTGCGCCATTAGTGTCAATTCCATCTATAGCCCTTTTCCTAGTAGTGGATCACGTGGCGGTCCCGGAACTTGTGTGGTGAATACTTTCCAAACCCTGCGAGACATAGAAAATAATTACTTGATATCAGGAAATGAACAAAGTTGTCGATATGGTGCGATAATGATCGATTGAACTAACTTGTCGAGCATTTTAGACATGTCCGCATAGTCCTCGGGATCTTTTCGTCTCAAGCCTAAGACGGTTACTAGTCCCTGCTCAAGCTTAATCTCTAGGAGAATATAGTGGACCTGTGCACGCATGCATAACTCATCAATTACATTACTATAACCTTGAGTAATAATTAAGGGAAACCGAATATGCACAAGACAATAACACTCACTTGAAGTTGTAAGGAAAGAGTATCGTATCTTTGTTTTGATTTATTACCAACACTACTAGGAAAAGGCTAATTAGTGGCGCACCTGTTTTGGCCATTAATGGCGCACTATAGGTGCGCCACTATTATCATGCCATTAGTAACAAATAGTAATGGCGCTGCTCTGGTGCTCCATTAGTATCGCAGATGGCGCCAGTACTATGCCTATCTGGTGCGCCATTACTATCTGACTTAGTAATGGCGCACCAGATAGAAGTGCGCCATTACTAACAAATTTTTTTCAAATTTTTTTCAGAATTTTTTTTCTATTTTTTTTCATTTTTTATTAATCTCGGGTCACTATGGCTTAATCTCGGGTCAATATGCTTAATCTCAAGTCAAATCACACTCCGTGGTCAAACTTCCCGGAAGGTCAACCATCCTCATACTACTCCAGCCCGAACACGCTTAACTTCGCAGTTCTATGCAACCCCAGCACCAGCTCACTTCACAGTCACATGTTGATTTATCTATCATATCAATCCTATTAAACCTTGTTGATGTCTAGGACTTTGTTCATGTTCATGAGTGTGATGTAATTTTGAAAAAAAATTCAAACTTCCCTGTCATATTACGTATCTTATTTTGAAAAGAAATACCAAAAAAAAAATTCAAAACCAATTTTTTTTCTGTTACTAGTGGCGCACCTAGCAAATGGTGCGCCACTAGTAAGTTTGAATTTTTTTCCATTTTCCCCGCTCTAGATCTTAGAAGCCTCGTATCTTTCGTTCTGTTAGGGTTTTTGGGATTCTAAAAATCTTGAACATAGTTCCCTTGGTTCAATTCGGATGTAACTTTTCGAGTAGATGATTTTTCATATAAAAAACTTTTTTATCCGAGTTAGTATGCAAAAGTTATACCCATTTTTACAAATTCTCGAGAGATTTTGCAAATGAAGTCGAAATTAATATTTACAAATTTTCCCAACAACTAGACCATATATCACATGGGAAACTTATTTTCTTTTATTTTTTTGACATTTTCATCATTTTCTTTTATTTTTTTTAAACTGAAAAGGCGATCCACGAAGGGGGGGTGCATTCGGTGGAAGTGGTGGCCAAGTTATTAATGGCGCACCGTGGCATGGTGCGCCATTACTAGTTCAACTAGTAATGGCGCACCACTCCCACGGTGCGCCATTAGTAGTTTTGACAAAAAAAGTTAAATTTTTTTTACTAATGACGCACTCGCGATGTGGTGCGCCATTAGTATTTGGACACTAATGGCGTACCAACACATGGTGCGCCATTAGTATATAGTAATGGCGCATCACATGTCTGGTGCACCATTAGTGTCAATTCCATCTATAGCCCTTTTCCTAGTAGTGGATCACGTGGCGGTCCCGGAACTTGTGTGGCGAATACTTTCCAAACCCTGCGAGACATAGAAAACAATTACTTGATGTCAGGAAATGAACAAAGTTGCCGATATGGTGCGATAATGATCGATTGAACTTACTTGTCGAGCATTTTAGACATGTCCGCATAGTCCTCGGGATCTTTTCGTCTCAAATCTAAGACGGTTACTAGTCCCTGCTCAAGCTTAATCTCTAGGAGAATATAGTGGAACCTGCGCATGCATGCATAACTCATCAATTACATTACTATAACCTCGAGTAATAATTAAGGGAAACCGAATATGCACAAGACAATAACACTCACTTGAAGTTGTAAGGAAAGAGTATTGTATCTTTGTTTTGATTTATTACCAACACTACTAGGAAAAGGCTAATTAGTGGCGCACCTATTTTGGCCATTAATGGCGCACTATAGGTGCGCCACTATTATCATGCCATTAGTAACAAATAGTAATGGCGCACCTCTGGTGCTCCATTAGTATCACAGATAGCGCCATTACTATGCCTATCTGGTGCGCCATTACTATCTGACTTAGTAATGGCGCACCAGATAGAAGTGCGCCATTACTAACAAATTTTTTTCAAATTTTTTTTCAGAATTTTTTTTCTATTTTTTTTCATTTTTTATTAATCTCGGGTCACTATGGCTTAATCTCGGGTCAATATGCTTAATCTCAAGTCAAATCACACTCCGTGGTCAAACTTCCCGGAAGGTCAACCATCCTCACACTACTCCAGCCCGAACACGCTTAACTTCGCAGTTCTATCCAACCCCAGCACCAGCTCACTTCACAGTCACATATTGATTTATCTATCATATCAATCCTATTAAACCTTGTTGATGTCTAGGACTTTGTTCATGTTCATGAGTGTGATGTAATTTTGAAAAAAAATTCAAACTTCCCTGTCATATTACGTATCTTATTTTGAAAAGAAATTCCAAAAAAAAATTCAAAACCAATTTTTTTTCTGCTACTAGTGGCGCACCTAGCAAATGGTGCGCCACTAGTAAGTTTGAATTTTTTTCCATTTTCCCCGCTCTAGATCTTAGAAGCCTCGTATCTTTCGTTCTGTTAGGGTTTTTGGGATTCTAAAAATCTTGAACATAGTTCCCTTGGTTCAATTCGGATGTAACTTTTCGAGTAGATGATTTTTCATATAAAAAACTTTTTCATCCGAGTTAGTATGCAAAAGTTATGCCCATTTTTACAAATTCTCGAGAGATTTTGCAAATGAAGTCGAAATTAATATTTACAAATTTTCCCAACAACTAGACCATATATCACATGGGAAACTTATTTTCTTTTATTTTTTTTGACATTTTCATCATTTTCTTTTATTTTTTTTTAAACTGAAAAGGCGATCCACGAAGGGGGGGTGCATTCGGTGGAAGTGGTGGCCAAGTTATTAATGGCGCACCGTGGCATGGTGCGCCATTACTAGTTCAACTAGTAATGGCGCACCACTCCCACGGTGCGCCATTAGTAGTTTTGACAAAAAAATTTAAAAAAAATTTACTAATGACGCACTCGCGATGTGGTGCGCCATTAGTATTTGGACACTAATGGCGTACCAACACATGGTGCGCCATTAGTATATAGTAATGGCGCATCACATGTCTGGTGCGCCATTAGTGTCAATTCCATCTATAGCCCTTTTCCTAGTAGTGGATCACGTGGCGGTCCCGGAACTTGTGTGGCGAATACTTTCCAAACCCTGCGAGACATAGAAAACAATTACTTGATATCAGGAAATGAACAAAGTTGCCGATATGGTGCGATAATGATGGATTGAACTTACTTGTCGAGCATTTTAGACATGTCCGCATAGTCCTCGGGATCTTTTCGTCTCAAATCTAAGACGGTTACTAGTCCCTGCTCAAGCTTAATCTCTAGGAGAATATAGTGGAACCTGCGCATGCATGCATAACTCATCAATTACATTACTATAACCTCGAGTAATAATTAAGGGAAACCGAATATGCACAAGACAATAACACTCACTTGAAGTTGTAAGGAAAGAGTATTGTATCTTTGTTTTGATTTATTACCAACACTACTAGGAAAAGGCTAATTAGTGGCGCACCTATTTTGGCCATTAATGGCGCACTATAGGTGCGCCACTATTATCATGCCATTAGTAACAAATAGTAATGGCGCACCTCTGGTGCTCCATTAGTGTCACAGATAGCGCCATTACTATGCCTATCTGGTGCGCCATTACTATCTGACTTAGTAATGGCGCACCACATAGAAGTGCGCCATTACTAACAAATTTTTTTCAAATTTTTTTTCAGAATTTTTTTTCTATTTTTTTTCATTTTTTATTAATCTCGGGTCACTATGGCTTAATCTCGGGTCAATATGCTTAATCTCAAGTCAAATCACACTCCGTGGTCAAACTTCCCGGAAGGTCAACCATCCTCACACTACTCCAGCCCGAACACGCTTAACTTCGCAGTTCTATCCAACCCCAGCACCAGCTCACTTCACAGTCACATGTTGATTTATCTATCATATCAATCCTATTAAACCTTGTTGATGTCTAGGACTTTGTTCATGTTCATGAGTGTGATGTAATTTTGAAAAAAAATTCAAACTTCCCTGTCATATTACGTATCTTATTTTGAAAAGAAATTCCAAAAAAAATTCAAAACCAATTTTTTTCTGCTACTAGTGGCGCACCTAGCAAATGGTGCGCCACTAGTAAGTTTGAATTTTTTTCCATTTTCCCCGCTCTAGATCTTAGAAGCCTCGTATCTTTCGTTCTGTTAGGGTGTTTGGGATTCTAAAAATCTTGAACATAGTTCCCTTGGTTCAATTCGGATGTAACTTTTCGAGTAGATGATTTTTCATATAAAAAACTTTTTCATCCGAGTTAGTATGCAAAAGTTATGCCCATTTTTACAAATTCTCGAGAGATTTTGCAAATGAAGTCGAAATTAATATTTACAAATTTTCCCAACAACTAGACCATATATCACATGGGAAACTTATTTTCTTTTATTTTTTTGACATTTTCATCATTTTCTTTTATTTTTTTTTAACTGAAAAGGCGATCCATGAAGGGGGGGTGCATTCGGTGGAAGTGGTGGCCAAGTTATTAATGGCGCACCGTGGCATGGTGCGCCATTACTAGTTCAACTAGTAATGGCGCACCACTCCCACGGTGCGCCATTAGTAGTTTTGACAAAAAAATTTAAAAAAATTTACTAATGACGCACTCGCGATGTGGTGCGCCATTAGTATTTGGACACTAATGGCGTACCAACACATGGTGCGCCATTAGTATATAGTAATGGCGCATCACATGTCTGGTGCGCCATTAGTGTCAATTCCATCTATAGCCCTTTTCCTAGTAGTGGATCACGTGGCGGTCCCGGAACTTGTGTGGCGAATACTTTCCAAACCCTGCGAGACATAGAAAACAATTACTTGATATCAGGAAATGAACAAAGTTGCCGATATGGTGCGATAATGATCGATTGAACTTACTTGTCGAGCATTTTAGACATGTCCGCATAGTCCTCGGGATCTTTTCGTCTCAAATCTAAGACGGTTACTAGTCCCTGCTCAAGCTTAATCTCTAGGAGAATATAGTGGAACCTGCGCATGCATGCATAACTCATCAATTACATTACTATAACCTCGAGTAATAATTAAGGGAAACCGAATATGCACAAGACAATAACACTCACTTGAAGTTGTAAGGAAAGAGTATTGTATCTTTGTTTTGATTTATTACCAACACTACTAGGAAAAGGCTAATTAGTGGCGCACCTATTTTGGCCATTAATGGCGCACTATAGGTGCGCCACTATTATCATGCCATTAGTAACAAATAGTAATGGCGCACCTCTGGTGCTCCATTAGTATCACAGATAGCGCCATTACTATGCCTATCTGGTGTGCCATTACTATCTGACTTAGTAATGGCGCACCACATAGAAGTGCGCCATTACTAACAAATTTTTTTCAAATTTTTTTTCAAATTTTTTTTTCTATTTTTTTTCATTTTTTATTAATCTCGGGTCACTATGGCTTAATCTCGGGTCAATATGCTTAATCTCAAGTCAAATCACACTCCGTGGTCAAACTTCCCGGAAGGTCAACCATCCTCACACTACTCCAGCCCGAACACGCTTAACTTCGCAGTTCTATCCAACCCCAGCACCAGCTCACTTCACAGTCACATATTGATTTATCTATCATATCAATCCTATTAAACCTTGTTGATGTCTAGGACTTTGTTCATGTTCATGAGTGTGATGTAATTTTGAAAAAAAATTCAAACTTCCCTGTCATATTACGTATCTTATTTTGAAAAGAAATTCCAAAAAAAAAATTCAAAACCAATTTTTTTTCTGCTACTAGTGGCGCACCTAGCAAATGGTGCGCCACTAGTAAGTTTGAATTTTTTTCCATTTTCCCCGCTCTAGATCTTAGAAGCCTCGTATCTTTCGTTCTGTTAGGGTTTTTGGGATTCTAAAAATCTTGAACATAGTTCCCTTGGTTCAATTCGGATGTAACTTTTCGAGTAGATGATTTTTCATATAAAAAACTTTTTCATCCGAGTTAGTATGCAAAAGTTATGCCCATTTTTACAAATTCTCGAGAGATTTTGCAAATGAAGTCGAAATTAATATTTACAAATTTTCCCAACAACTAGACCATATATCACATGGGAAACTTATTTTCTTTTATTTTTTTGACATTTTCGTCATTTTCTTTTATTTTTTTTTAAACTGAAAAGGCGATCCACAAAGGGGGGGTGCATTCGGTGGAAGTGGTGGCCAAGTTATTAATGGCGCACCGTGGCATGGTGCGCCATTACTAGTTCAACTAGTAATGGCGCACCACTCCCACGGTGCGCCATTAGTAGTTTTGACAAAAAAATTTAAATTTTTTTTACTAATGACGCACTCGCGATGTGGTGCGCCATTAGTATTTGGACACTAATGGCGTACCAACACATGGTGCGCCATTAGTATATAGTAATGGCGCATCACATGTCTAGTGCGCCATTAGTGTCAATTCCATCTATAGCCCTTTTCCTAGTAGTGGATCACGTGGCGGTCCCGGAACTTGTGTGGCGAATACTTTCCAAACCCTGCGAGACATAGAAAACAATTACTTGATATCAGGAAATGAACAAAGTTTCCGATATGGTGCGATAATGATCGATTGAACTTACTTGTCGAGCATTTTAGACATGTCCGCATAGTCCTCGGGATCTTTTCGTCTCAAATCTAAGACGGTTACTAGTCCCTGCTCAAGCTTAATCTCTAGGAGAATATAGTGGAACCTGCGCATGCATGCATAACTCATCAATTACATTACTATAACCTCGAGTAATAATTAAGGGAAACCGAATATGCACAAGACAATAACACTCACTTGAAGTTGTAAGGAAAGAGTATTGTATCTTTGTTTTGATTTATTACCAACACTACTAGGAAAAGGCTAATTAGTGGCGCACCTATTTTGGCCATTAATGGCGCACTATAGGTGCGCCACTATTATCATGCCATTAGTAACAAATAGTAATGGCGCACCTCTGGTGCTCCATTAGTATCACAGATAGCGCCATTACTATGCCTATCTGGTGCGCCATTACTATCTGACTTAGTAATGGCACACCACATAGAAGTGCGCCATTACTAACAAATTTTTTTCAAATTTTTTTTCAGAATTTTTTTTCTATTTTTTTTCATTTTTTATTAATCTCGGGTCACTATGGCTTAATCTCGGGTCAATATGCTTAATCTCAAGTCAAATCACACTCCATGGTCAAACTTCCCGGAAGGTCACCCATCCTCACACTACTCCAGCCCGAACACGCTTAACTTCGCAGTTCTATCCAACCCCAGCACCAGCTCACTTCACAGTCACTTGTTGATTTATCTATCATATCAATCCTATTAAACCTTGTTGATGTCTAGGACTTTGTTCATGTTCATGAGTGTGATGAAACTTTGAAAAAAAATTCAAACTTCCCTGTCATATTACGTATCTTATTTTGAAAAAAAAATCCAAAAAAAAAATTTCAAAACCAATTTTTTTTCTGTTACTAGTGGCGCACCTAGCAAATGGTGCGCCACTAGTAAGGTTGAATTTTTTTCCATTTCCCCCCTCTAGATCTTAGAAGCCCCGTATCTTTTGTTCTGTTAGGGTTTTTGGGATTCTAAAAATCTTGAACAAAGGTCCCTTGGTTCAATTCGGATGTAACTTTTCGAGTAGATGATTTTTCATATAAAAAACTTTTTCATCCGAGTTAGTATGCAAAAGTTATGCCCATTTTTACAAATTCTCGAGAGATTTTGCAAATGAAGTCGAAATTCATATTTGCAAATTTTCCCAACAACTAGACCACATATCACATGCGAAACTTATTTTATTTTATTTTTTTGACATTTTCATCATTTTCTTTTATTTTTTTTAAAACTGAAAAGGCGATCCACCAGGGGGGGTGCATTCGGTGGAAGTGCTGGCCAAGTTATTAATGGCGCACCATGGCATGGTGCGCCATTACTAGTTCAACTAGTAATGGCGCACCACTCCCACGGTGCGCCATTAGTAGTTTTGACAAAAATTTTAAAAAAAAATTTACTAATGGCGCACCCGCGATGTGGTGCGACATTAGTATTTGGACACTAATGGCGTACCAACACATGGTGCGCCATTAGTATATAGTAATGGCGCACCACATGTCTGGTGCGCCATTAGTGTCAATTCCATCTATAGCCCTTTTCCTAGTAGTGGATCACGTGGCGGTCCCGGAACTTGTGTGGCGAATACTTTCCAAACCCTACGAGACATAGAAAACAATTACTTGATATCAGGAAATGAACAAAGTTGCCGATATGGTGCGATAATGATCGATTGAACTTACTTGTCGAGCATTTTAGACATGTCCGCATAGTCCTCGGGATCTTTTCGTCTCAAGTCTAAGACGGTTACTAGTCCCTGCTCAAGCTTAATCTCTAGGAGAATATAGTGGAACCTGCGCACGCATGCATAACTCATCAATTACATTACTATAACATCGAGTAATAATTGTGGGAAACCGAATATGCACAAGACAATAACACTCACTTGAAGTTGTCAGGAAAGAGTATTGTATCTTTGTTTTGATTTATTACCAACACTACTAGGAAAAGGCTAATTAGTGGCGCACCTGTTTTGGCCATTAATGGCGCCTATAGGTGCGCCACTATTATCACGCCATTAGTAACAAATAGTAATGGCGCACCTCTGGTGCTCCATTAGTATCGCAGATAGCGCCATTACTATGCCTATCTGGTGCGCCATTACTATCTGACTTAGTAATGGCGCACCACATAGAAGTGCGCCATTACTAACAAATTTTTTTCAAATTTTTTTCAGAATTTTTTTTCTATTTTTTTTCATTTTTTTAATCTCGGGTCACTATGGCTTAATCTCGGGTCAATATGCTTAATCTCAAGTCAAATCACACTCCGTGGTCAAACTTCCCGGAAGGTCACCCATCCTCACACTACTCCAGCCCAAATACGCTTAACTTCGCAGTTCTATCCAACCCCAGCACCAGCTCACTTCACAGTCACTTGTTGATTTATCTATCATATCAATCCTATTAAACCTTGTTGATGTCTAGGACTTTGTTCATGTTCATGAGTGTGATGAAATTTTGAAAAAAAATTCAAACTTCCCTGTCATATTACGTATCTTATTTTGAAAAAAAATTCCAAAAAAAATGGTGCGCCACTAGTAAGTTTGAAGTTTTTTCCATTTTCCCCCCTCTAGATCTTAGAAGCCCCGTATCTTTCGTTCTGTTAGGGTTTTTGGGATTCTAAAAATCTTGAACAAAGTTCCCTTGGTTCAATTCGGATGTAACTTTTCGAGTAGATGATTTTTCATATAAAAAACTTTTTCATCCGAGTCAGTATGCAAAAGTTATGCCCATTTTTACAAATCCTCGAGAGATTTTGCAAATGAAGTCGAAATTCATATTTGCAAATTTTCCCAACAACTAGACCACATATCACATGGGAAACTTATTTTCTTTTATTTTTTTGACATTTTCATCATTTTCTTTTATTTTTTTAAAACTGAAAAGGCGATCCACAGGGGGGGGGGGCATTCGCTGGAAGTGGTGGCCAAGTTATTAATGGCGCACCGTGGCATGTTGCGCCATTACTAGTTCAACTAGTAATGGCGCACCACTCCCACGGTGCGCCATTAGTAGTTTTGACAAAAATTTAAAAAAAATTTACTAATGGCGCACCCGCGATGTGGTGCGCCGTTAGTATTTGGACACTAATGGCGTACCAACACATGGTGCGCCATTAGTATATAGTAATGGCACATCACATGTCTGGTGCGCCATTAGTGTCAATTCCATCTATAGCCCTTTTCCTAGTAGTGGATCACGTGGCGGTCCCGGAACTTGTGTGGCGAATACTTTCCAAACCCTGCGAGACATAGAAAACAATTACTTGATATCAGGAAATGAACAAAGTTGCCGATATGGTGCGATAATGATCGATTGAACTTACTTGTCGAGCATTTTAGACATGTCCGCATAGTCCTCGGGATCTTTTCGTCTCAAATCTAAGACGGTTACTAGTCCCTGCTCAAGCTTAATCTCTAGGAGAATATAGTGGAACCTGCGCATGCATGCATAACTCATCAATTACATTACTATAACCTCGAGTAATAATTAAGGGAAACCGAATATGCACAAGACAATAACACTCATTTGAAGTTGTAAGGAAAGAGTATTGTATCTTTGTTTTGATTTATTACCAACACTACTAGGAAAAGGCTAATTAGTGGCGCACCTATTTTGGCCATTAATGGCGCACTATAGGTGCGCCACTATTATCATGCCATTAGTAACAAATAGTAATGGCGCACCTCTGGTGCTCCATTAGTATCACAGATAGCGCCATTACTATGCCTATCTGGTGCGCCATTACTATCTGACTTAGTAATGGCGCACCACATAGAAGTGCGCCATTACTAACAATTTTTTTTCAAATTTTGTTTCAGAATTTTTTTTTATATTTTTTCACTTTTTATTAATCTGGGTCACTATGGCTTAATCTCGGGTCGATATGCTTAATCTCAAGTCAAATCACACTCCATGGTCAAACTTCCCGGAAGGTCACCCATCCTCACACTACTCTAGCCCGAACACGCTTAACTTCGCAGTTCTATCCAACCCCAGCACCAGCTCACTTCACAGTCACTTGTTGATTTATCTATCATATCAATCCTATTAAACCTTGTTGATGTCCAGGGCTTTGTTCATGTTCATGAGTGTGATGAAATTTTGAAAAAAAATTCAAACTTCCCTGTCATATTACGTATCTTATTTTGAAAAAAAATTCCAAAAAAAATGGTGTGCCACTAGTAAGTTTGAATTTTTTTCCATTCCCCCCCCTCTAGATCTTAGAAGCCCCGTATCTTTCGTTCTGTTAGGGTTTTTGGGATTCTAAAAATCTTGAACAAAGTTCCCGTGGTTCAATTCGGATGTAACTTTTCGAGTAGATGATTTTTCATATAAAAAACTTTTTCATCCGAGTTAGTATGCAAAAGTTATGCCCATTTTTACAAATTCTCGAGAGATTTTGCAAATGAAGTCGAAACTCATATTTGCAAATTTTCCCAACAACTAGACCACATATCACATGGGAAACTTATTTTCTTTTATTTTTTTGACATTTTCATCATTTTCTTTTATTTTTTATAAAACTGAAAAGGCGATCCACTGGGGGGGTGCATTCGGTGGAAGTGGTGGCCAAGTTATTAATGGCGCACCGTGGCATGGTGCGCCATTACTAGTTCAACCACTGGGGGGGGGTTCAACTAGTAATGGCGCACCACTCCCACGGTGCGCCATTAGTAATTTTGACAAAAAATTTAAATTTTTTTTTTACTAATGGCGCACCCGCGATGTGGTGCACCATTAGTATTTGGACACTAATGGCGTACCAACACATGGTGCGCCATTAGTATATAGTAATGGCGCACCACATGTCTAGTGCGCCATTAGTGAGCATTCCATCTATAGCCCTTTTCCTAGTGGTGGATCACGTGGCGTTCCCGGAACTTGTGTGGCGAATACTTTCCAAACCCTGCGAGACATAGAAAACAATTACTTGATATCAGGAAATGAACAAAGTTGCTGATATGGTGCGATAATGATCGATTGAACTTACTTGTCGAGCATTTTAGACATGTCCGCATAGTCCTCGGGATCTTTTCGTCTCAAGTCTAAGACGGTTACTAGTCCCTGCTCAAGCTTAATCTCTAGGAGAATATAGTGGAACCTGCGCACGCATGCATAACTCATCAATTACATTACTATAACCTCGAGTAATAATTAAGGGAAACCGAATATGCACAAGACAATAGCACTCACTTGAAGTTGTAAGGAAAGAGTATTGTATGTTTGTTTTGATTTATTACCAACACTACTAGGAGAAGGCTAATTAGTGGCGCACCTGTTTTGGCCATTAATGGCGCACTATAGGTGCGCCACTATTATCACGCCATTAGTAAGAAATAGTAATGGCGCACCTCTCGTGCTCCATTAGTATCGCAGATAGCGCCATTACTATGCCTATGTGGTGCGCCATTACTATCTGACTTAGTAATGGCGCACCACATAGAAGTGCGCCATTACTAACAATTTTTTTTCAAATTTTGTTTCAGAATTTTTTTTCTATATTTTTTCACTTTTTATTAATCTGGGTCACTATGGCTTAATCTCGGGTCAATATGCTTAATCTCAAGTCAAATCACACTCCATGGTCAAACTTCCTGGAAGGTCACCCAACCTCACACTACTCCAGCCTGAACACGCTTAACTTCGCTGGTCTATCCAACCCCAGCACCGGCTCACTTCACAGTCACTTGTTGATTTATCTATCATATCAATCCTATTAAACCTTGTTGATGTCTAGGACTTTGTTCATGTTCATGAGTGTGATGAAATTTTGAAAAAAAAATCAAACTTCCCTGTCATATTACGTATCTTATTTTGAAAAAAAATCCAAAAAAATATATTTCAAAACCAATTTTTTTTCTGTTATTAGTGGCGCACCTAGCAAATGGTGCGCCACTAGTAAGTTTGAATTTTTTTTCCATTTTCCCCCTCTAGATCTTAGAAGCCCCGTATCTTTCATTCTGTTAGGGTCTTTGGGATTCTAAAAATCTTGAACAAAGTTCCCTTGGTTCAACACGGATGTAACTTTTCGAGTAGATGATTTTTCATATAAAAAACTTTTTCATCCGAGTTAGTATGCAAAAGTTATGCCCATTTTTACAAATTCTAGAGAGATTTTGCAAATGAAGTCGAAATTCACATTTGCAAATTTCCCCAACAACTAGACCATATATCACATGGGAAACTTATTTTCTTTTATTTTTTTGACATTTTCATCATTTTCTATTATTTTTTTAAAATTGAAAAGGCGATCCAGGGGGGGTGCATTCGGTGGATGTGGTGGCCAAGTTATTAATGGCGCACCGTGGCATGGTGCGCCATTACTAGTTCAACTAGTAATGGCGCACCACTCCCACGGTGCGCCATTAGTAGTTTTGACAAAATTAAAAAAAAAGTTACTAATGGCGCACCCGCGATGTGGTGCGCCATTAGTATTTGGACACTAATGGCGTACCAACACATGGTGCGCCATTAGTATATAGTAATGGCGCACCACATGTCTGGTGTGCCATTAGTGTCCATTCCTTCTATAGCCCTTTTCCTAGTAGTGTATCACGTGGCGGTCCCGGAACTTGTGTGGTGAATACTTTCCAAACCCTGCGAGACATAGAAAACAATTACTTGATATCAGGAAATGAACAAAGTTGCCGATATGGTGCGATAATGATCGATTGAACTTACTTGTCGAGCATTTTAGACATGTCCGCATAGTCCTCGGGATCTTTTCGTCTCAACTCTAAGACGGTTACTAGTCCCTGCTCAAGCTTAATCTCTAGGAGAATATAGTGGAACCTGCGCACGCATGCATAACTCATCAATTACATTACTATAACCTCGAGTAATAATTAAGGGAAACCGAATATGCACAAGACAATAACACTCACTTGAAGTTGTAAGGAAAGAGTATTGTATCTTTTTTTTTGATTTATTACCAACACTACTAGGAAAAGGCTAATTAGTGGCGCACCTATTTTGGCCATTAATGGCGCACTATAGGTGCGCCACTATTATCACGCCATTAGTAACAAATAGTAATGGCGCACCTCTGGTGCTCCATTAGTATCACAGATAGCGCCATTACTATGCCTATCTAGTGTGCCATTACTATCTGACTTAGTAATGGCGCACCACATAGAAGTGCGCCATTACCAACAAAATTTCTTCAAATTTTGTTTCAGAATTTTTTTTCTATTTTTTTCATTTTTTATTAATCTCGGGTCACTATGGCTTAATCTCGGGTCAATATGCTTAATCTCAAGTCAAATCACACTCCGTGGTCAAACTTCCCGGAAAGTCACCCATCCTCACACTACTCCAGCCCGAACACGCTTAACTTCGCAGTTCTATCGAACCCCAGCACCAGCTCACTTCACAGTCACTTGTTGATTTACCTATCATATCAATCCTATTAAACCTTGTTGATGTCAAGGACTTTGTTCATGTTCATGAGTGTGATGAAATTTTGAAAAAAAAAATCAAACTTCTCTGTCATATTACATATCTTATTTTGAAAAAAAAATCCAAAAAAAAATTCAAAACTAATTTTTTTTCTGTTACTAGTGGCGCACCTAGCAAATGGTGCGCCACTAGTAAGTTTGAATTTTTTTCCGTTTTCCCCCCTCTAGATCTTAGAAGCCCCGTATCTTTCGTTCTGTTAGGGTTTTTGGGATTCTAAAAATCTTGAACATAGTTCCCTTGGTTCAATTCGTATGTAACTTTTCGAGTAGATGATTTTTCATATAAAAAACTTTTTCATCCGAGTTAGTATGCAAAAGTTATGCCCATTTTTACAAATTCTCGAGAGATTTGCAAATGAAGTCGAAATTCATATTTGCAAATTTTCCCAACAACTAGACCACATATCACATGAGAAACTTATTTTCTTTTATTTTTTTGACATTTTCATCATTTTCTTTTATTTTTTTTAAAACTGAAAAGGCGATCCACAGGGGGGGGGGTGCATTCGGTGGAAGTGGTGGCCAAGTTATTAATGGCGCACCGTGGCATGGTGCGCCATTACTAGTTCAACTAGTAATGGCGCACCACTCCCACGGTGCGCCATTAGTAGTTTTGACAAAAATTAAAAAAAAAATTTACTAATGGCGCACCCGCGATGTGGCGCGCCATTAGTATTTGGACACTAATGGCGTACCAACACATGGTGCGCCATTAGTATATAGTAATGGCGCACCACATGTCTGGTGCGCCATTAGTGTCAATTCCATCTATAGCCCTTAGACTAGTAGTGGATCACGTGGCGGTCCGGGCACTTGTGTGGTGAATACTTTCCAAACCCTGCGAGACTTAGAAAACAATTACTTGATATCAGGAAATGAACAAAGTTGCCGATATGGTGCGATAATGATCGATTGAACTTACTTGTCGAGCATTTTAGACATGTCCGCATAGTCCTCGGGATCTTTTCGTCTCATGTCTAAGACGGTTACTAGTCCCTGCTCAAGCTTAATCTCTAGGAGAATATAGTGGAACCTGCGCACGCATGCATAACTCATCAATTACATTACTATAACCTCGAGTAATAATTAAGGGAAACCGAATATGCACAAGACAATAACACTCACTTGAAGTTGTAAGGAAAGAGTATCGTATCTTTGTTTTGATTTATTACCAACACTACTAGGAAAAGGCTAATTAGTGGCGCACCTGTTTTGGCCATTAATGGCGCACTATAGGTGCGCCACTATTATCACGCCATTAGTAACAAATAGTAATGGCGCACCTCTGGTGCTCCATTAGTATCGCAGATAGCGCCATTACTATGCCTATCTGGTGTGCCATTACTATCTGACTTAGTAATGGCGCACCACATAGAAGTGCGCCATTACTAACAAAAATTTTTCAAATTTTTTTTCAGAATTGTTTTTCTATTTTTTCTTCATTTTTTATTAATCTCGGGTCACTATGGCTTAATCTCGGGTCAATATGCTTAATCTCAAGTCAAATCACACTCCGTGATCAAACTTCCCGGAAGGTCACCCATCCTCACACTACTCCAGCCCGAACACGCTTAACTTCGCAGTTTTATCCAACCCCAGCACCAGCTCACTTCACAGTCACTTGTTGATTTATCTATCATATCAATCCTATTAAACCTTGTTGATGTCTAGGACTTTGTTCATGTTCATGAGTGTGATGAAATTTTGAAAAAAAATTCAAACTTCCCTGTCACATTACGTATCTTATTTTGAAAAAAAATTCCAAAAAAAAAATTCAAAACCAATTTTTTTTCTGTTACTAGTGCCGCACCTAGCAAATGGTGCGCCACTAGTAAGTTTGAATTTTTTTCCATTTCCCCCCCTCTAGATCTTAGAAGCCCCGTATCTTTCGTTCTGTTAGGGATTGGGATTCTAAAAATCTTGAACTAAGTTCCCTTGGATCAATTCGTATGTAACTTTTCGAGTAGATGATTTTTCATATAAAAAACTTTTTCATCCGAGTTAGTATGCAAAAGTTATGCCCATTTTTACAAATTATTGAGAGATTTTGCAAATGAAGTCGAAATTCATATTTGCAAATTTTCCAAACAACTAGACCACATATCACATGTGAAACTTATTTTCTTTTATTTTTTTGACATTTTCTTTTATTTTTTTTAAAACTGAAAAGGCGATCCAGGGGGGGTGCATTCGGTGAAAGTGGTGGCCAAGTTATTAATGGCGCACTGTGGCATGGTGCGCCATTACTAGTTCAACTAGTAATGGCGCACCACTCCCACGGTGCGCCATTAGTAGTTTTGACAAAAATTTTAAATTTTTTTTTTACTAATGGCGCACCCGCGATGTGGTGCACCATTAGTATTTGGACACTAATGGCGTACCAACACATGGTGCGCCATTAGTATATAGTAATGGCGCACCACATGTCTGGTGCGCCATTAGTGTCAATTCCATCTATAGCCCTTTTCCTAGTAGTGGATCACGTGGCGGTCCCGGACTTGTGTGGTGAATATTTTCCAAACCCTGCGAAACATAGAAAACAATTACTTGATATCAGGAAATGAACAAAGTTGCCGATATGGTGCGATAATGATCGATTGAACTTACTTGTCGAGCATTTTAGACATGTCCGCATAGTCCTCGGGATCTTTTCGTCTCAAGTCTAAGACGGTTACTAGTCCCTGCTCAAGCTTAATCTCGAGGAGAATATAGTGGAACCTGCGCACGCATGCATAACTCATCAATTACATTACTATAACCTCGAGTAATAATTAAGGGAAACCGAATATGCACAAGACAATAACACTCACTTGAAGTTGTAAGTAAAGAGTATTGTATCCTTGTTTTGATTTATTACCAACACTACTAGGAAAAGGCTAATTAGTGGCGCACCTGATTTGGCCATTAATGGCGCACTATAGGTGCGCCACTATTATCACGCCATTAGTAACAAATAGTAATGGCGCACCTCTGGTGCTCCATTAGTAACTTTGCAGCTTTATCCAACACCAGCAGCAGCTCACTTCATAGTCACTTGTTGATTTATCTATCATATCAATCCTATTAAACCTTGTTGATGTCTAGGACTTTGTTCATGTTCATGAGTGTGATGAAATTTTGAAAAAAAATTCAAACTTCCCTATCACATTACGTATCTTATTTTGAAAAAAAATTCCAAAAAAAAATTCAAAAGGAATTTTTTTTCTGTTACTAGTGGCGCACCAAGCAAATGGTGCGCCACTAGTAAGTTTGAATTTTTTTCCATTTTCCCCCCTCTAGATCTTAGAAGCCCCGTATCTTTCGTTCTGTTAGGGATTTTGGGATTCTAAAAATCTTGAACAAAGTTCCCTTGGATCAATTCGTATGTAACTTTTCGAGTAGATGATTTTTCATATAAAAAACTTTTTCATCCGAGTTAGTATGCAAAAGTTATGCCCATTTTTACAAATTATTGAGAGATTTTACAAATGAAGTCGAAATTCATATTTGCAAATTTTCCCAACAACTAGACCACATATCACATGGGAAACTTATTTTCTTTTATTTTTTGACATTTTCATCATTTTCTTTTATTTTTTTTTAAACTGAAAAGGCGATCCAGGGGGGGTGCATTCGGTGGAAGTGGTGGCCAAGTTATTAATGGCGCACTGTGGCATGGTGCGCCATTACTAGTTGTAATGGCGCACCACTCCCACGGCGCGCCATTAGTAGTTTTGACAAAAAATTTAAATTTTTTTATTTTACTAATGGCGCACCCGCGATGTGGTGCGCCATTAGTATTTGGACAATAATGGTGTACCAACACATGGTGCGCCATTAGTATATAGTAATGGCTCACCACATGTCTGGTGCGCCATTAGTGTCAATTCCATCTATAGCCCTTTTCCTAGTAGTGGATCACGTGGCGGTCCCAGACTTGTGTGGTGAATACTTTCCAAACCCTGCGAGACATAGAAAACAATTACTTGATATCAGGAAATGAACAAAGTTGCCGATATGGTGCGATAATGATCCATTGAACTTACTTGTCGAGCATTTTAGACATGCCCGCATAGTCCTCGGGATCTTTTCGTCTCAAGTCTAAGACGGTTACTAGTCCCTGCTCAAGCTTAATCTCTAGGAGAATATAGTGGAACCTGCGCACGCATGCATAACTCATCAATTACATTACTATAACCTCGAGTAATAATTAAGGGAAACCGAATATGCACAAGACAATAACACTCAGTTGAAGTTGTAAGGAAAGAGTATTGTATCTTTGTTTTGATTTATTTCCAACACTACTAGGAAAAGGCTAATTAGTGGCGCACCTGTTTTGGCCATTAATGGCGCACTATAGGTGCGCCACTATTATCACGCCATTAGTAACAAATAGCGCCATTACTATGCCTATCTGGTGCGCCATTACTATAGGTGCACCACATAGAATTGCGCCATTACTAGCAAATTTTTTGTAAAAAAAATTTCAGAATTTTTTTTCTATTTTTTTTCATTTTTTATTAATCTCGGGTCACTATGGCTTAATCTCGGGTCAATATGCTTAATCTCAAGTCAAATCACACTCCGTGGTCAAACTTCCCGGAAGGTCACCCATCCTCACACTACTCCAGCCCGAACACGCTTAACTTCGCAGTTTTATCCAACCCCAGCACGAGCTCACTTCACAGTCACTTGTTGATTTATCTATCATATCAATCCTATTAAACCTTGTTGATGTCTAGGACTTTGTTCATGTTCATGAGTGTGATGAAATTTTGAAAAAAAATTCAAACTTCCCTGTCACATTACGTATCTTATTTTGAAAAAAAATCCAAAAAAAAAATTCAAAACCAATTTTTTTTCTGTTACTAGTGGCGCACCTAGCAAATGGTGCGCCACTAGTAAGTTTGAATTTTTTTCCATTTTCCCCCCTCTAGATCTTAGAAGCCCCGTATCTTTCGTTCTGTTAGGGATTTTGGGATTCTAAAAATCTTGAACTTTGTTCCCTTGGTTCAATTCGTATGTAACTTTTCGAGTAGATGATTTTTCATATAAAAAACTTTTTCATCCGAGTTAGTATGCAAAAGTTATGCCTATTTTTACAAATTATCGAGAGATTTTGCAAATGAAGTCGAAATTCATATTTGCAAATTTTCCCAACAACTAGACCACATATCACATGGGAAACCTATTTTCTTTTATTTTTTTGACATTTTCATCATTTTCTTTTATTTTTTTTAAACTGAAAAGGTGATCCACGGGGGGGG
>NC_057810.1:16166480-16168063 GCF_018294505.1 Triticum aestivum
CACCATTACTAGTTCAACTAGTAATGGCGCACCACTGCCACGGTGCGCCATTAGTAGTTTTGACAAAAAATTAATTTTTTTTTACTAATGGCGCACCCGCGATGTGGTGCGCCATTATTATTTGGGCACTAATGGCGTACCAACACATGGTGCGCCATTAGTATATAGTAATGGCGCACCACATGTCTGGTGCGCCATTAGTGTCAATTCCATCTATAGCCCTTTTCCTAGTAGTGGATCACGTGGCGGTCCCGGAACTTGTGTGGTGAATACTTTCCAAACCCTGCGAGACATAGAAACCAATTACCTGATATTAGGAAATGAACAAAGTTGCCGATATGGTGCGATAATGATCGATTGAACTTACTTGTCGAGCATTTTAGACGTGGCCGCATAGTCCTCGGGATCTTTTCGTCTCAAGTCTAAGACGGTTACTAGTCCCTGCTCAAGCTTAATCTCTAGGAGAATATAGTGGAACCTGCGCACGCATGCATAACTCATCAATTACATTACTATAACCTCGAGTAATAATTAAGGGAAACCGAATATGCACAAGTCAATAACACTCAGTTGAAGTTGTAAGGAAAGAGTATTGTATCTTTGTTTTGATTTATTACCAACACTACTAGGAAAAGGCTAATTAGTGGCGCACCTGTTTTGGCCATTAATGGCGCACTATAGGTGCGCCACTATTATCACGCCATTAGTAACAAATAGTAATGGCGCACCTCAGGTGCTCCATTAGTATCGCAGATAGCGCCATTACTATGCCTATCTGGTGAGCCATTACTATAGGTGCACCACATAGAATTGCGCCATTACTAGCAAATTTTTTGTAAAAAAAATTTCAGAATTTTTTTTTCATTTTTTATTAATCTCGGGTCACTATGGCTTAATCTCGGGTCAATATGCTTAATCTCAAGTCAAATCACACTCCGTGGTCAAACTTCCCGGAAGGTCACCCATCCTCACACTACTCCAGCCCAAACACGCTTAACTTCGGAGTTTTATCCAACCCCAGCACCAGCTCACTTCACAGTCACTTGTTGATTTATCTATCATATCAATCCTATTAAACCTTGTTGATGTCTAGGACTTTGTTCATGTTCATGAGTGTGATGAAATTTTGAAAAAAAATTCAAACTTCCCTGTCACATTACGTATCTTATTTTGAAAAAAAATCCAAAAAAAAATTCAAAACCAATTTTTTTTCTGTTACTAGTGGCGCACCTAGCAAATGGTGCGCCACTAGTAAGTTTGAATTTTTTTCCATTTTCCCCCCTCTAGATCTTAGAAGCCCCGTATCTTTCGTTCTGTTAGGGATTTTGGGATTCTAAAAATCTTGAACTTTGTTCCCTTGGTTCAATTCGTATGTAACTTTT
This sequence comes from Triticum aestivum, assembly GCF_018294505.1. Lineage (NCBI taxonomy): Eukaryota > Viridiplantae > Streptophyta > Magnoliopsida > Poales > Poaceae > Triticum > Triticum aestivum. Next base: position 16,167,863 of record NC_057810.1, read on the forward strand.
CGAGTAGATGATTTTTCATATAAAAAACTTTTTCATCCGAGTTAGTATGCAAAAGTTATGCCTATTTTTACAAATTATCAAGAGATTTTGCAAATGAAGTCGAAATTCATATTTGCAAATTTTCCCAACAACTAGACCACATATCACATGGGAAACCAATTTTCTTTTATGTTTTTGACATTTTCATCATTTTCTTTTTTT
>NC_057810.1:16168303-16174974 GCF_018294505.1 Triticum aestivum
TGGCATGGTGCACCATTACTAGTTCAACTAGTAATGGCGCACCACTGCCACGGTGCGCCATTAGTAGTTTTGACAAAAAATTAAATTTTTTTTACTAATGGCGCACCCGCGATGTGGTGCGCCATTATTATTTGGGCACTAATGGCGTACCAACACATGGTGCGCCATTAGTATATAGTAATGGCGCACCACATGTCTGGTGCGCCATTAGTGTCAATTCCATCTATAGCCCTTTTCCTAGTAGTGGATCACGTGGCGGTCCCGGAACTTGTGTGGCGAATACTTTCCAAACCCTGCGAGACATAGAAAACAATTACTTGATATCAGGAAATGAACAAAGTTGCCGATATGGTGCGATAATGATCGATTGAACTTACTTGTCGAGCATTTTAGACATGTCCGCATAGTCCTCGGGATCTTTTCGTCTCAAATCTAAGACGGTTACTAGTCCCTGCTCAAGCTTAATCTCTAGGAGAATATAGTGGAACCTGCGCACGCATGCATAACTCATCAATTACATTACTATAACCTCGAGTAATAATTAAGGGAAACCGAATATGCACAAGTCAATAACACTCAGTTGAAGTTGTAAGGAAAGAGTATTGTATCTTTGTTTTGATTTATTACCAACACTACTAGGAAAAGGCTAATTAGTGGCGCACCTGTTTTGGCCATTAATGGCGCACTATAGGTGCGCCACTATTATCACGCCATTAGTAAGAAATAGTAATGGCGCACCTCTGGTGCTCCATTAGTATCGCAGATAGCGCCATTACTATGCCTATCTGGTGCGCCATTACTATCTGACTTAGTAATGGCGCACCACATAGAAGTGCGCCTTTACTAGCAAATTTTTTTTAAAAAAATTCAGAATTGTTTTTCTATTTTTTTTCATTTTTTATTAATCTCGGGTCACTATGGCTTAATCTCGGGTCAATATGCTTAATCTCAAGTCAAATCACACTCCGTGGTCAAACTTCCCGGAAGGTCACCCATCCTCAAACTACTCCAGCCCGAACACGCTTAACTTTGCAGCTTTATCCAACCCCAGCACCAGCTCACTTCACAGTCACTTGTTGATTTATCTATCGTATCAATCCTATTAAACCTTGTTGATGTCTAGGACTTTGTTCATGTTCATGAGTGTGATGAAATTTTGAAAAAAAATTCAAACTTCCCTGTCACATTACGTATCTTATTTTGAAAAAAAATTCCAAAAAAAAAAATCAAACCCAATTTTTTTTTCTGTTACTAGTGGCGCACCTAGCAAATGGTGCGCCACTAGTAAGTTTGAATTTTTTTCCATTTCCCCCCCTCTAGATCTTAGAAGCCCCGTATCTTTCGTTCTGATAGGGATTTTGGGATTCTAAAAATCTTGAACAAAGTTCCCTTGGATCAATTCGTATGTAACTTTTCGAGTAGATGATTTTTCATATAAAAAACTTTTTCATCCGAGTTAGTATGCAAAAGTTATGCCCATTTTTACAAATTATTGAGAGATTTTGCAAATGAAGTCGAAATTCATATTTGCAAATTTTCCCAACAACTAGACCACATATCACATGGGAAACTTATTTTCTTTTATTTTTTTGACATTTTCATCATTTTCTTTTATTTTTTTTAAAACTGAAAAGGCGATCCAGGGGGGGTGCATTCGGTGGAAGTGGTGGCCGGCGCACCACTCCCACGGTGCGCAATTAGTAGTTTCGACAAAAAATTTAAATTTTTTTTTACTAATGGCGCACCCGCGATGTGGTGCGCCATTAGTATTTGGACACTAATGGCGTACCAACACATGGTGCGCCATTAGTATATAGTAATGGCGCACCACATGTCTGGTGCGCCATTAGTGTCAATTCCATCTATAGCCCTTTTCCTAGTAGTGGATCACGTGGCGGTCCCGGACTTGTGTGGTGAATACTTTCCAAACCCTGCGAGACATAGAAAACAATTACTTGATATTAGGAAATGAACAAAGTTGCCGATATGGTGCGATAATGATCGATTGAACTTACTTGTCGAGCATTTTAGACATGTCCGCATAGTCCTCGGGATCTTTTCGTCTCAAGTCTAAGACGGTTACTAGTCCCTGCTCAAGCTTAATCTCTAGGAGAATATAGTGGAACCTGCGCACGCATGCATAACTCATCAATTACATTACTATAACCTCGAGTAATAATTAAGGGAAACCGAATATGCACAAGATAATAACACTCAGTTGAAGTTGTAAGGAAAGAGTATTGTATCTTTGTTTTGATTTATTACCAACACTACTAGGAAAAGGCTAATTAGTGGCGCACCTGTTTTGGCCATTAATGGCGCACTATAGGTGCGCCACTATTATCACGCCATTAGTAACAAATAGTAATGGCGCACCTCTGGTGCTCCATTAGTATCGCAGATAGCGCCATTACTATACCTATCTGGTGCGCCATTACTATCTGACTTAGTAATAGCGCACCACATAGAAGTGCACCATTACTAGCAAATTTTTTTTAAAAAAAATTCAGAATTTCTTATTATTTTTTTTTCATTTTTTATTAATGTCGGGTCACTATGGCTTAATCTCGGGTCAATATGCTTAATCTCAAGTCAAATCACAGTCCGTGGTCAAACTTCCCGGAAGGTCACCCATCCTCACACTACTCCAGCCCGAACACGCTTAACTTCGCAGTTCTATCCAACCCCAGCACCAGCTCACTTCACAGTCACATGTTGATTTATCTATCATATCAATCCTATTAAACCTTGTTGATTCTAGGACTTTGTTCATGTTCATGAGTGTGATGAAATTTTGAAAAAAAATTCAAACTTCCCTGTCATATTACGTATCTTATTTTGAAAAAAAATTCCAAAAAAAAATTCAAAACCAATTTTTTTTTCTGTTACTAGTGGCGCACCTAGCAAATGGTGCGCCACTAGTAAGTTTGAATTTTTTTCCATTTCCCCCCTCTAGATCTTAGAAGCCCCGTATCTTTCGTTCTGTTAGGGATTTTGGGATTCTAAAAATCTTGAACAAAGTTCCCTTGGATCAATTCGTATGTAACTTTTCGAGTAGATGATTTTTCATATAAAAAACATTTTCATCCGAGTTAGTATGCAAAAGTTATGCCCATTTTTACAAATTATTGAGAGATTTTGCAAATGAAGTCGAAATTCATATTTGCAAATTTCCCAACAACTAGACCACATATCACATGGGAAACTTATTTTCTTTTATTTTTTTGACATTTTCATCATTTTCTTTTATTTTTTTTAAAACTGAAAAGGCGATCCAGGAGGGGGGGGTGCATTCGATGGAAGTGGTGGCCAAGTTATTAATGGCGCACCGTGGCATGGTGCGCCATTACTAGTTCAACTAGTAATGGCGCACCACTCCCACGGTGCACCATTAGTAGTTTTGACAAAAATTTAAAAAAAACTTTTTTTACTAATGGCGCACCCGCGATGTGGTGCGCCATTAGTATTTGGACACTAATGGCGTACCAACACATGGTGCGCCGTTAGTATATAGTAATGGCGCACCACATGTCTGGTGCGCCATTAGTGTCAATTCCATCTATAGCCCTTTTCCTAGTAGTGGATCACGTGGCGGTCGCGGACTTGTGTGGTGAATACTTTCCAAACCCTGCGAGACATAGAAAACAATTACTTGATATCAGGAAATGAACAAAGTTGCCGATATGGTGCGATAATGATCCATTGAACTTACTTGTCGAGCATTTTAGACATGTCCGCATAGTCCTCGGGATCTTTTCGTCTCAAGTCTAAGACGGTTACTAGTCCCTGCTCAAGCTTAATCTCTAGGAGAATATAGTGGAACCTGCGCACGCATGCATAACTCATCAATTACATTACTATAACCTCGAGTAATAATTAAGGGAAACCGAATATGCACAAGACAATAACACTCAGTTGAAGTTGTAAGGAAAGAGTATTGTATCTTTGTTTTGATTTATTACCAACACTACTAGGAAAAGGCTAATTAGTGGCGCACCTGTTTTAGCCATTAATGGCGCACTATAGGTGCGCCACTATTATCACGCCATTAGGAACAAATAGTAATGGCGCACCTCTGGTGCTCCATTAGTATCGCAGATAGCGCCATTACTATGCCTATTTGGTGCGCCATTACTATTTGACTTAGTAATGGCGCACCACATAGAAGTGCACCATTACTAACATATTTTTTTCAATTTTTTTTCAGAATTTTTTTTCTATTTTTTTTTCATTTTTTATTAATCTCTGGTCACTATGGCTTAATCTCGGGTGAATATGCTTAATCTCAAGTCAAATCACACTTCGTGGTCAAACTTCCCGGAAGGTCACCCATCCTCACACTACTCCAGCCCGAACACGCTTAACTTCGCAGTTCTATCCATCCCCAGCACCAGCTCACTTCACAGTCACTTGTTGATTTATCTATCATATCAATCCTATTAAACCTTGTTGATGTCTAGGACTTTGTTCATGTTCATGAGTGTGATGAAATTTTGAAAAAAAAATTCAAACTTCCCTGTCATATTACGTATCTTATTTTGAAAAAAAATTCCAAAAAAAAATTCAAAACCAATTTTTTTTTCTGTTACTAGTGGCGCACCTAGCAAATGGTCCGCCACTAGTAAGTTTGAATTTTTTTCCATTTCCCCCCTCTAGATATTAGAAGCCCCGTATCTTTCGTTCTGTTAGGGATTTTGGGATTCTAAAAATCTTGAACAAAGTTCCCTTGGATCAATTCGTATGTAACTTTTCGAGTAGATGATTTTTCATATAAAAAACATTTTCATCCGAGTGAGTATGCAAAAGTTATGCCCATTTTTACAAATTATTGAGAGATTTTGCAAATGAAGTCGAAATTCATATTTGCAAATTTTCCCAACAACTAGACCACATATCACATGGGAAACTTATTTTCTTTTATTTTTTTGACATTTTCATCATTTTCTTTTAATTTTTTTTAAAACTGAAAAGGCGATCCTGGGGGGTGCATTCGGTGGAAGTGGTGGCCAAGTTATTAATGGCGCACCGTGGCATGGTGCGCCATTACTAGTTCAACTAGTAATGGCGCACCACTCCCACGGTGCACCATTAGTAGTTTTGACAAAAATTTTAAAAAAACTTTTTTTACTAATGGCGCACCCGCGATGTGGTGCGCCATTAGTATTTGGACACTAATGGCGTACCAACACATGGTGCGCCGTTAGTATATAGTAATGCCGCACCACATGTCTGGTGCGCCATTAGTGTCAATTCCATCTATAGCCCTTTTCCTAGTAGTGGATCACGTGGCGGTCGCGGACTTGTGTGGTGAATACTTTCCAAACCCTGCGAGACATAGAAAACAATTACTTGATATCAGGAAATGAACAAAGTTGCCGATATGGTGCGATAATGACCGATTGAACTTACTTGTCGAGCATTTTAGACATGTCCGCATAGTCCTCGGGATCTTTTCGTCTCAAGTCTAAGACGGTTACTAGTCCCTGCTCAAGCTTAATCTCTAGGAGAATATAGTGGAACCTGCGCACGCATGCATAACTCATCAATTACATTACTATAACCTCGAGTAATAATTAAGGGAAACCGAATATGCACAAGACAATAACACTCAGTTGAAGTTGTAAGGAAAGAGTATTGTATCTTTGTTTTGATTTATTACCAACACTACTAGGAAAAGGCTAATTAGTGGCGCACCTGTTTTGGCCATTAATGGCGCACTATAGGTGCGCCACTATTATCACGCCATTAGTAACAAATAGTAATGGCGCACCTCTGGTGCTCCATTAGTATCGCAGATAGCGCCATTACTATGCCTATCTGGTGCGCCATTACTATCTGACTTAGTAATGGCGCACCACATAGAAGTGCACCATTACTAACAAATTTTTTTCAAATTTTTTTCAGAATTTTTTTCTATTTTTTTCCATTTTTTATTAATCTCTGGTCACTGTGGCTTAATCTCGGGTGAATATGCTTAATCTCAAGTCAAATCACACTCCGTGGTCAAACTTCCCGGAAGGTCACCCATCCTCACACTACTCCATCCCGAACACGCTTAACTTCGCAGTTCTATCCAACCCCAGCACCAGCTCACTTCACAGTCACTTGTTGATTTATCTATCATATCAATCCTATTAAACCTTGTTGATGTCTAGGACTTTGTTCATGTTCATGAGTGTGATGAAATTTTGAAAAAAAAATTCAAACTTCCCTGTCATATTACGTATCTTATTTTGAAAAAAAATTCCAAAAAAAAATTCAAAACCAATTTTTTTTCTGCTACTAGTGGCGCACCTAGCAAATGGTGCGCCACTAGTAAGTTTGAATTTTTTTCCATTTTCCCCCCTCTAGATCTTAGAAGCCCCGTATCTTTCGTTCTGTTAGGGATTTTGGGATTCTAAAAATCTTGAACAAAGTTCCCTTGGATCAATTCGTATGTAACTTTTCGAGTAGATGATTTTTCATATAAAAAACTTTTTCATCCGAGTTAGTATGCAAAAGTTATGCCCATTTTTACAAATTCTCGAGAGATCTTGCAAATGAAGTCGAAATTCATATTTGCAAATTTTCCCAACAACTAGACCACATATCACATGGGAAACTTATTTTCTTTTATTTTTTTGACATTTTCATCATTTTCTTTTATTTTTTTTAAACTGAAAAGGCAATCC